>NC_052353.1:51450073-51496340 GCF_009727055.1 Benincasa hispida | reverse complement strand
CTTGTTGATCTTCTTGGACGATCGGCCTTTGGGCTTGTTGATCTTCTTGGACGATCGGCTTTGGACTTGTTGATTTTCTTGGAGGATTGGCCTTTGGGTTTGTTGATCTTCTTGGACGATCGACCTTTGGGCTTGTTGATCTTCTTGGACGATCGACCTTTGGGCTTGTTGATCTTCTTGGAGGATTGGCCTTTGGGCTTGTTGATCTTCTTGGATGATCAGCCTTTGGACTTGTTGATCTTCTTGGAGGATTAGTGTTCACATGAGGTTTCCGGAGAAACTCGTTTCGTGGAGTTGGACTTGAGTTGGTGTTGATGTTGAAGTTGATTTGATGCGATGTGGTTTGATCTCTAATACTTGATTCTCTGATTCTTTCTCAATTGAGTGAATATGCTTGACTTGAAAAAGAAAAGCATCGAGCATTCTTGAAATGGAAGTTTTGGAAGATTCTTTGTGTCTTCAAGGGTCTTCTGTCTTCTAGGAGTGCAGCTTCAGGAATATTGCGAGTCTTCTGCTTGTTGATGAATTCTCTTTGTGCTCTCTNTATTGCGAGTCTTCTGCTTGTTGATGAATTCTCTTTGTGCTCTCTGAATGTAGAAAATGCTTATCTTCAAAGTACTTCAGTCTTCAGAATGTTTGTATCTTCAAAGGACTTCGGTCTTCAGAATGCTTGCATCTTCAAAGGACTTCAGTCTTCAGGTGTGGTCAGCTTCAGGAGTCAATGAGTCTTCTGATTGTAGAGAATTTCCTATAAATTTTCTAGAGTATAGAATTGTTGACCCCCACAAATGAAAAGAACTTCTCTATTTATAGAGTTCTCAAGTGGGCTTGGGCTTGGTTGATCCATGGGTCTGCCCTTTGGACCCAATTAGTTGAACTTAGACCTGATTTGACATTTGGGTGCCTATTTTTGGGCTTAGTTGGACTTCAAATAATAATATCAAATTTGGTCAAATTAATCTTATCTGATTTAACGGTCATGATAAAACCACGTGGCGTCATCAAAATTTGTTGTAACTTCAATTCAGGACATATGTCAACTTCTAATTGAGCCCAAATTTAATAATTTGAAATTTCGTCATTAATTTAGTAAATGACGTGGCAACTTGTGATTGGTCTAAAATTTCTCATTTAATAGCATCTTATTTTTAAGTAGAATTTTTATATTCGAAACATTTGATCGAAATATTTTCCTAATTAGTTTATATTTTATATATCTTTGAATATAATTGTTATATATGGAAAAATTATGATATTTATTTCCTTAATTGGATTTCATACTCTTTTTTTTTTTTTTTTTATAAGAATTGAGTTTCTTTTAAATAAATGTGAGATTATCTCATGATAATATTTCTTTTATTTGTTAAGATTATCTTTTATCTTTCAAATATGAAAATAAATATCTAAAATTATCTCAATTTTATTTTGAAATGTTTACGTTTTTAAAATATTAAAGACTATTCCTGAAGTGAATTAGCTTTGATAAGATGAAAAAATAAAGTTTAATCATTCACATAGATTCATTAATCTATTGATTAACTCTCAACTAAAAGATTAATGAATTATAAATTAAAATTTGACTATAAAGGAACTCTGTCTAAGAATTGTTTTAGGTGGAAGTATTTAAGTTGATCGTAAAGAAGCACCTCTAACTGGGAACTAACTTGAGAGTTGAATTAGTCAAATTCACGTTAATATTGAAATTTATCCAATTATTGAATATTTAAATTATTCTCGTGTATGCTTTGTGGATAAACTTGTGAACTTTAAAATTTATGTATGGTAAGATTGAATTCTCTCATGGCAAAGATAATAGTTCATTACTCTTCCTAAATTTAATTATGAATCAATGCACCTAAAGTTGCATAAATCAAAATGCATTTGATTTTATGAAAATAATGAATTTCGACCATTTAATATCATTCCTTGGAGTGAATTGCAATATTTATTAATTGTGGTTGAAATCATGTTAATAGAAATTATTATATTAGAACCACATATAATTATATGAGAATTTCATTTTTTTTTCAAATGTGATGCAAAAGAGTCAATAATCTTGTATCTGTCATACATTAAGATTCTATTAGAAAAATTAAAATCCTTAGTAATGAAGAGGAGAACGATGTGTGGAAGCAAACTTTGAGAATTTATTTAAATCTCTGAGATTATAACTTATCTTTTTAACCCTTAAATATCTTATTATTTGGATGTTACAAGTTTCTTAAAATCTCCTAAAAAGATTATTATTTTTTTTTTCCACTTATAAATGAGATATTTGGATTTTTTTAAAAATTTTATGAAGAAAATAAGAATAAATAATATTTATCTTTTGCATAAGAGTAAACCATATGTTTTCCAAAATTCAAATGCTTGAAGCGAAAAATCAAATATGATATTAAGTCCTTGACTTGATCAAAGATTTTGGAAAAGAAAATAATGTTTTACCAGAGGAGCAAAATTGACAATTGATATACTTTATTCTCTTGTAAATCAAAGAGAAGTTTAGTAAATTTGGAAGATATACATTGTTATAGATATCATATAGAAAAAATAATAATAATAATCATATATAGTATTTATATACTATACCGATAGTTAACTATGGGAAATGTATATAGAAAAATTTTGTTTTTCCTTCTAAATTGTATTCATACATATTTGTATAGTTGAAATATATGCAACAATGAACCTGAAGTTAATTGATCCAAATATATTTTTCTTTGACATGATAAGTTATTTTGGGTCAATGGTGAAAATAATTATTGGAAATATATATTGGTATCCATTGAAGAACTAGAAGAGTCTTCCATATAATTAATTATCAGAGTGTTTTGTTTCTAAGAGATTAATTATCAAAATCCCACTATCTAAAATTGAAATTGAACCTCTCCTATTTTTAGAACGGATTCATGGTTGTATATCTAGATTTATTAATCCACCAAGTGAACTATTTCAATATTTTATGATTTTTGTTAGTCCATCTAGTTGATGGTCACATATATACTTATTATTTTATTTTGATATTGCTAGTGAGTTTGCATCCCAAACATTTGATAATTAATTGGGATAAGTGTTCAATATCATATAGTTTATGTTCAAATGGCAAATCTTCTAAATTTGTATGAGATCATATTATTGTATGCTCTAAGTCAATGGCTTATAAGTTTGTGGCCGAAGTCAAATATATTTTATGTATAGTAAATGTTTAAATTGTTCCGCAACAACAATTAAGATGATAGAACAATTTAAAATAGTCCTCAAAAGAGGTTATGAATCTATGTTGAAATTGATTTCATATCAATTAATAAATACTTTGAACCTCTTATGGATTATGTATTTAGTATACAAATTTTTCAATATTTGGGGGAGGGGTTAAGAAGTTAGAAACTAAGTTGAATGAAATTTATGTGTATTGTTTCATTTTGATCATCATACAAATCAATTTGAATTATAAATTCAAAAGATAATTCATTTGTAAAATATTGCAAATCAAATGCTAGATGCATTAACAAAACATTTACCGTTAAAAGAAAGTGACCAAGTTATAAAAATAGTCGCAAATACACTATCTAAAATTGACATCCCAATGCAACAAGTTGTCAATACTAATGAGTCTGCAATACGCCTGAAGCATGATAGACACACGGGTTCCAAAGATAAAAATCCTCGAAAAAAAGTAGTCAATAATCAAAATGACTTAGTTAAGAATGTGGATATTCTAGAAGAAATCCTAAATATGAATATTCATAAAAACTCCTGATAAAAGAGGATAATAAAGATATCTTGATAAATTATATGTCATGGCAAGGAAAAGATGGAACCATACTTAAATAAGTTGACGACATTTTTGCATACAATGATGCTCATGATATCATTTATGAAAATGAGTATTACATACTCAAATATATAGGGAATAAATGTTGTGACATATAAAGGATTGACTTATGTGGAAAGAAACAATCCAATAGAAATAAACTTATTTTTCAAATCGTAAGAATAAGTTCAAATATTGGTAAGAAAAATAAATAGAATGGGGCACATTATATAACACGAGACAAGTTCCACAGTAGTTCTCACAAAGAAATTGTATTGATTATAATTAGGGGTGTTCCCGACAATCCAAACAGTTCGGACTACCCAACCCAAAATGTAAAGGTTGGGTTTGGTTGTGGGTTGGCTAAAAAAAAATTTGGGTTGACCCAACCCAATCCGAATTTTGTATATATATATATATACCTCCTGGTTTAAAGTTTGATTTCTTTGTATTGATTAATTTTTGAATTTTTAATATTTTTCTTTTAAAATTGTTATGATATTTGTATTTGTTTAATGTTTACAATAAATATTACAGATATTTGGTATTTAGCATCTTAATTTTATGAGATTTTAGTTATTAGTCATGTGTTATATATAAATTTACATATTTTTCATTTAAAAAAAAAGTTATAACCCGAACCCAATCCAACCCAACCCGAATTTTAAGAATTGGGTTGGGTTGGGTTGGGTTGGAAACTTTATTTGGATCATTTGGGTTGTCAATCAAACCAACCCGGATTTTCGGATTGGTCTAAAAAAATACCCTCAACTCAACCCAATCCAATCTATGTACAACCCTAATTATAATAAGACATATTCTTCTATGGTGGATACAATACCATGAGATATCTAATTTATCTGGTTGTGTAGGAAAAGCTTAACATACATCTTATGGATATAGTCATTACACATTTATACGAATCTCTTAATAGTTATATCCCTGAAGGATTAAAGGTACTAAATTCATATAATTCAAATATTAAAGAATATATATATAATATATATATATTATATATATATATATATATATATATATATATAATACTCCTAACGAATGTGATATAAACATTTTATTAAATATTTGTTGATATGAGGGTATAAAAACAACTCATATTTGTCTATATGCTTTTAAAAAGGAACCACAATCTGACATACATACATACATACATACATAAATATATACATACATATTATATATTATATATTATAATTTAAGCATAAACTCCAAAAGAGATTTCAAAAGTAAATAGAGTTTCTTAAGAAATAGATTAAAATGAGTTTTGAAGGGATTGAAATTCCCGCAGCAGAAGAAAAAGTGTCCCAATTTTAATTTTATAGAACAATAATTTGAGGACGGAAATATAGGATAAACAAAACTAATTAAAATGTGCTTTCTACGTACAGAAGAAGAAGAAGAGTTAGGATATTACATACCTGTTGAGACCAATTATTTTCATTCCTCTCTGATTCGCGTCGTCTTCTCCCGATCTCTTGAACACCACAAGGTCTTCCTCGTTATTCTCAAGGACGAGAACCGTCAGAGGTGTGGGCTTGCATTTTAAATTTGGAATGAGGGAAGATAAGAAACTAAGAGATTATATGAGAAAAAATGTTTCTACAGAACAAAAAAGAGAAGAAGATGAAGATCAGAGAGAAAAACTTTTTTCTCTCTGTCTCTACTTTCTTTTACATGATCTTTGGCAGTTATAACTCCCTCCCATTTAATAATTCAAAATTTAAATTCAAATCTGAATTTTAATAATAATAATATAATATAATATATATATATATATATATATTATATATAATTTATATATATATATATTATAATATATATAATATATTAACTAATTAGATAATATATAAATATTAAGCTATATGTTATATCACATATAAATATAACCTATAGTTTATATTAAATCACATATAATATAACTTATAGTTTTTATATAATCACATTCATATAATTTAATATTGATTCACATTCATAACAACCATTTTCATCAAACTATAAAAATTATATATGAATCATATTCATATTAATTTTTAATATATAGTTTCTATAAGAATCATGTTCACATAATCAATATTTGAATCATATTCAAAATATTTATTTATCATAAAACTATATACATTTGGTATGAATCATGTTCACATTAAATTTTAATATATAGATTTTAGATAAATCATATTCACATTAATTTAACATATAGATTTGAAGGAACTCCGTTTATATAGAACCTTTGAGGGAAGCGGATCGTTTAAATCCCATTGTGATTGAACTCAAACAGAATAGATTATGCATAAATCTTTAAATTACAACATGCTTCTGGAAATAAAAAGTAGCGGATTAGAGATTATACCTTTGAAGAACCATTCTTCAAGTAATCTCTCGATCCACTCGTTTCATGAACGCGCGAACAACTCAAACAAGCAGCAAAGTAACACTCGATCCCCGAACCAACCGGACACTACCACACTGGTGATCTTGGTATTCTTTGGTGTGAGAATCTAGGAGTGGCAGGCTCTGGTTAATTTTGGTTAGAGGGGAAGTTTAAGTTTGAGGAGGAAAAAAGACAATCGATAGGAAACACACAGTTCGTGTAGACGACGAAGTCTATCGTATAGACAAGCTTACTCGATCGTGTAGATAATGAACTATCGTTATAGTTCTCAAGCAATCGTGTAGATACTCGATCGTGAATGCTTGTTTTCTCGTGTGGAATAATTAAAACTAATTTTATTTATCCCACATTGCCATAAAACTAAATAATTACCCACTAAGGGGTAGTTATCAAATTATTAAATGAATATAAATAAATATGATAACTAACTTATCATATTATATTTATAACCTATAGTTTTAATATTGCATCATAATACAACAATAAACCATAGTTTTCTTTTCTCTATTTTATGGGTTAATAAATCGAATCTAATTAATAGAAGACATATTTGAATCATATTCAATTATTTTGTTCCTCCAATTAAACAAGGATGTATCAAATACATTATATCGATTATCATATATAATTTAATTATTTAATTATCATATATAATTTAAATTTCCTCTTATTAATTTAAACATTTCAAAATTAACCCAAAAACTTATTCTCAACTTAAATCCATCGAGCTACCAAGGGGACCTTATGGCCTGTAGCTTGAAGATCCAACGGTACGTGAATAACTTATTAAACTCTTTAATCACATTATCCACCATCCATATAACTGTCAGCACTCCACTAAAGATCGACAGCTGCACTCTACAACTACAGTATATTTATGTGTCCATTGGAATATAACCAATCAACAGTACGATGACCCTTCAAAATCGCTCGTAAGTATAATTTTGGGACAAATTACCCATTTTGCCCTACTATAGGTATATTCTAACTTCTTAAGTACCATTGATCCTTCTAATGAACAATAGAACATAGTCTCACTATGACTAAAACCCTCTCGAGCCAAGAGAGGGTATGATGCACTTTGTTCAAGACCCGAATCAGCCCTAAAAGAGCAATTTATCTACTTACCCCTGCTTCGGGGAAGGAGTAAATTCCATCTTGTGTAGCTGAGTTCCCAGCTCTCCAATCAGACGAATCCCCAAAATGGTAAAATTGTTGAGTCGTCGATCTAGCCACTCTCACCCATGCAAATCAAATGACCGCCCTCATAGACAAGAGTTCACAACTCACTCAGGATCGATTAAGGTCATGTTACCCATGGTCATCCTAGTGAAATGAAAGTCTCAATTATGAACAATGTTATATGACAAGACTAAACATTTCGTGGTCCGGTCTTATACAAACTCCTTTATATAGAATATACCTACTCACATGTCTAATACATGAATGATCAGGATCATATCATTTGTAGCATTTCACAACATTTGTAGCACCTACAAAGCGGGCCATACTCGTAGTGTCACCAGGGTAAGGTACCTAGCCTTATCCATATACTACAGATCATTTAGTTTATCACTTAAAAACGATCTACTTGTATGTCTCCACATACATGTTTAAGTTACAACGATAACCAGGGATATTAGTTTATTGGTTTGTGGTTAATGCAATTAAAATATCATATATTTCATAGACAATGTGAATAAAATATCATATATTATAAATCACATAATGTTTGTTCATACAAGTGTTTACAAACTACAAGACCCTACAAGATTTATGCATCAGCCCCAACAATCTCCCATTTGTCTTAAAGCTAGTGGGGTGTACAAAATAATTAAATTCAAAGTATACAAAATAATAAACTAGGGCATAAACGCCCAGTGCAAGTTCTCTCACTTGCGTTAGTCTAGCCGTGGTCTGTCCCATAGACCCATACTTTGCAGGTGACCTTCAAACACTATAGTCATGAGGGCCTTCATAAACGGATCAACAATGTTGTACTCCAAAGACAATCACGTCCCATCGATGCATAATCTCTCGGATAAGATGGTATTTTCGTTCAATGTGTTTGTCGCGCTTATGACTTCTAGGCTCACGGGAATTCGCCACAGCAACATTATTATCACAATAAAGGGTGATGGGCTTAGACATGTCTAGAACAAATTCCAGATCAGTCAGGAATTTTCTGAGCCAAACAGCCTCCTTAGCAGCTTTACAAGCCGCTACATACTCGGCCTCTATGGTGGAGTCCGCGATGCACCCTTGCTTGGTGCTTCGCCATATTACAGCCCATCCGTTGAGAGTGAACATCAATCCTGAAGTGGATTTTCGAGAATCCCTACCAGTCTGAAAATCAGAGTCAGTGTATCCTGTAAGGATCAAATCCTTAGAACCACACACAAGCATGTAGTCCCTCGTTCTCCGAACATACTTGAGGATGTTTTTTATGGTTGTCCAGTGATCATATCCTGGATTAGACTGATATCTACTGACTATCCCTACTGCGTAGCAGATGTCAGGTCTAGTACATAATATCGCATATATCAAATTGCCTACGGCAGATGCATAGGGGACCCGTCTCATTTTCTCAACCTCTTGAGGTATCTTAGGACACTGTTCCTTAGACAATGTAACTCTGTGCCTGAAAGGCAAAAGACCCCTCTTAGAGTTTTTCATCGAGTACTTAATCAAACTCGTTCCACCCTAAGATCATGTTACCTATGGTCATCCTAGTGAAATGAAAGTCTTAATTATGAATGACGTTATATAACAAGACTAAAAATGGCGTTATTTAATTGTATATCATATAATTAATTTCCTTTAATTAATTTGAACAATTCAAATTAAACCAAAATTAATTTGATTCTCATTCATCTTCAATGAACTAACGAGGGGACCTTATGGACCTATAGATTAAAGCTTCAATGATACGAGATTAATTGATTAAACTTTTTTATTCAACATTCATTAACTACCCATCACTCCACTAAAGACCAATAGTTGAACTCTTCCCACTATAGATATATTTTTGTGTCCATTGGATATAACCAATCAACAATACGTTGACCCTTCACAAATTGCTCATACGTACAACTGGGTCAAATTATCATTTTACCCCTATAGTTACATCTAACTCTTTAAGTACCACTGATCCCTTTAATGAATAATTAGTTATAGTCCAACTATGACTGAACCCCTCTCAGTCTAGGAGAGGGTGAGTCACCTCATTGTTCAAGCTCCGAAATCAGCCCTTAAAGAAGCAATTCATCTTTTTACCCTAACTATAGTGAATGAGTGGATTCCTACTTGTGTAGTTGTGTTCCCAACTCCCCAATCAGCTGAATCCCCAAAATGGTAGGCTTATCTATATACTACAGACCATTTAGGTTATCACTTAAATATGATCTACTTATATGTCTCCACATATATGTTTAAGTTACATCAGATAACCTTGGATCTTAGGTTAATGGATTATTGCACAAGTAATATAAAATTAATCAACCATTGATGCAACTAACATAAAACTACGAAGCTTTAAAGCATACACCCCAACAATTTCTTGCATTGAAGTCGGAGAAATATGGGACAGTGAGACGTATATCCTAGGGCATACACTATATCCTACATGTTCTCCCACTTGCCCTATCACACTAGAGACATGTCTCGTAGTCCTAGACAGTCTAGGTTATCATCCCACACTTTAGCCTAGAGAATCATTTCATATAATACAAAACAGTTATGTTAATAAGAACCATTTATTCACCAACGAGATGTATTCACATTCCATGTTATTCCTTCCACTAGGTGAGCACATATGATCTCCAACTTAATCTTTGAATCACATTATTGCATAAAGTGAATAGATTGAGTTATATTTGAAACAGTTTTCAAATATCTCAAGAAACCTTGAACATAGACAAATTATTGCTTCACATGCAAAGTACTATCTCTCAGTCCAATAAACACCATATAGGATAAAACATGGATTTCTCTAAATCCAATATGAAACAGTGTAACTCGTAAAAAATCAAATCTTAAACTATATACATTGAAGTTTTGTTATCCATAATTTTTAATTTTCAACACTCAATGGTCATACCATCGAATTCCCCGATTAAACCAACTAATTGTATATTAAATGTTAATGAAATCTAATGTAAAATTGATATCCCCTCAACATTTGAGGTGTCTTATGAAACATTTTCATTAGACATCAACGTCATTGTAGATTGGTACATTATCATTCCATCTTTAGCAATCACATTGGACATTAAACAATAACTTTATAAATGTAAGATGCATGAGACAAATTAAACAACATGTCCTAAACATCTGTATGTGGACTTTTAATATACAAAATCACTTCTAATCAACTATTTGAAATTGGTTGAACAGTCAAAACTCTTGCATTGATTTTTACTTCATTTATAAGGAGCAAAAATCAATATAGAACATATAATTATCCACGTTTCATTTTCTTGTCTGTACAAGAATATCATCATCGCTTAAAGTCATTGATTATGATACTATATAAAAAAATGAAATTGTATAGACGCTTTGAACTCCTTTTCATAAAAGAAGGTATTCATTTTTTACACATCTCTTATGTAATAACAAATGCACTAAAACTTTGTTGTAAAACTAGGTAGAAAATTGACTCATACTCTATTTTCACCCAACAATTCTAGCGTGGGTTTTCACTTGATGTCAAGAGTCTTATTTTGAAGATTTATATCTCAAAATACTACACTTTCAAGCTTTCTTTCCATAGACCCCTGCATATCCTATGAGGTAACCCCATTAATGAAAGTCTACAAAAAAGTTGGTTGAGATTAAGTACAGTACTTCATCTCATAATTATGATTTAGTAACGTTTGTCAACTTCTTTCAATACTTGTCATCTAGTATGACAGCTTTGATTTCCAATAAGTCATAACGTAAGTTGAATCACCGCATAGCTCTCCCACTACTGAAAGATTCATAATTGCTCTCCCACTACTGAAAGATTCATAAGTTGTCATTTTGTCATCTTATATGACAATAAAGACTTCAAGTAAGTCTTGTCATAAAGGTCGAGTTATCTCATAACTCACCCACTACCATGAAAGCTTATGTGTTTGGTAGTTAGAAATTGACGTTCAAATGAAACAAAAGGTTAACAACACTTGTTAACTATTACGTGGTGTTACTTTAAACAAATTCATCAACAAAGTTTGCACTCTTCAACGCTCCAAATAAATCAGTATTTGTCACACAAACACATCATTTTAATTTGGAAAGTCCAAAGAAATAACTAGGTATCTTTTGAACATTACTTTCAGTAAGGGTTTGTTTTGACACAAGTGTCTTAACTTACCCAAAACTTGAAATGTCATAAACAAGTTTTATAATACTTCCATGATATAACAATGTTTTGCAAGCATGTTGGCAGAAATAACGTTCAAAACAATGCAATCTATATCACACTACCTTAATGAAGTCAGACATCAGTGTAATTTAAAATCATTAGGACTCAGTTCAACAGAGAATTTAAATTGTACTAAGTTGAACAAAGTCATATTTCTCTTGCAGCAAAATGTCACAGAAATTATACCGAATGCTCCAAGTGAGAGCTCATCTCATCTTTATCAATTACGCTCAGTACATCAAATATCCAGTACTAATTATGATCAGATCATAATGTCACAATACGTTTTCCTAAGTGATTTAAACTTTAGTCTAATTTCTTTTGAACATTTTAAAGAAAATAAGACCTGAGTTGAATTAGAACAGGATACACTTATTTATAAATACTCATCAATCATATTAATGGATTATCTATGAAATCAGACTTGTACTTTCTAACATGGACCACTTGGGTCAAAGAAGGAAAAGTCGAACATTGGCTAGATGACCTTATCTAATAAGGTTTAAAGACACACTTGGATGAGAAGTAAGACTTTTGACAGGTAATAATAATTTAACTCTAACTCTAAGAGAATTATCCGTAACTGTCATTTCTAAAAACCAAAGTCATGTATCCTTCAACAGAATAAAATTTGTCTTTATTTTCGGATTCATTAATCCTTACACTCTCACAGTTGAGTAGTAAATGTGTTAACCTTTAACACACCATTAATGCTGAACATATTTTCAAAACAACTTTTGAAAACATGTCTGATTACCAAAACTATTCATACGTTATGAAATATTTTAGTAATTGAATGTCTCTCATGGTGATAAAAACACCATATTCAGCATAAATAAACATCATTACATTTTAATGCACAAAAATGTATCTAACTAAAGATGAATATGTTTTGAAAAACGACTTTTGAAAAAACATATCTTATCACTAACTATTCATACACTATGAAATATCTAGTAATAAAGTTCGGAGAAGTAGAATTTCTTTTATGGTGATAAAAACATCATATTCAGCAAGATTAAATAACATTTAATGTCTCCCACTACTTTAACTGATATGGGCATATTGTTACCAATTAGTAGAACTATTTCACTTATTAAGTATTCGCCAAGATTTACAATCTAATTGTAATGAAGAAAAGTTCTGATAGTGAATCATTATTCAGTTATCAAGGTGTAAATTTGTATTCTCCACCATGAACTTAGTAAATTAGATTTACTTGTTCTCATTTTTCTTCTTTTTGAGACATTTCCAAAATCCCTCAACAACTGACATCCCAAACTAATTAGAAAACTTTTTCCTCATTAGTTTTAGTCATTATAATTTTCTTAGAACCCCGATGATACCTACCTTATAAATCATTTACTTCCCATGACACCAACATACAATATGTTTTA
Organism: Benincasa hispida; assembly: GCF_009727055.1. NCBI lineage: Eukaryota > Viridiplantae > Streptophyta > Magnoliopsida > Cucurbitales > Cucurbitaceae > Benincasa > Benincasa hispida. The sequence goes on along the minus strand of NC_052353.1, from coordinate 51,483,315 downwards.
TCATGTTTTTATCTAGACACATCATATTTTATGTAGATAATTATAATAAGCTACCGCTGCAAAGTTTATTCATGAACACTTCATGAAATGGCAACAATTCTTTTAAGAACATTTCCTAAATTAAATGACAAAATTACACTACTTTTATGTGTTGATAAAAATTTCAATGTAATATATTCATCATAATCTTTGACTTATATCGGCAATTAAAACTTTTAGAGAAATAGATATAACTTTGAATTATATAAAATATGTTATTCGATTATATGCAATCTATTATACATTATAATTCAACAAAGAAATTTAAAGATGAACCCATGAATTTGAATATGAATCACATTCATATAAATGCAAAATTTCTATTGTTATGATACTCCAGTGAGTCAAAATAAAAGCCACCGTACGGCAGTTAGTCATTCATTCACTAGATTGAGACATTTTCAACCAAATGTTACACCAGAATAACTCTTTATTCATATAACATCTAGTTACCATATTTTGGTCAAGAAACCATTAACTTACTTAATAATTTCTATTAAGTGTAACCATTCATTTTAGATTATAGAGCTCCGCCCCAATAAGCCAACTGTAGGGAAAAACTAAAGTAATCGTATCCATTTTTGGAGTTTGGATAAAATTTCATGTAAGCACCATCCTTAGGGGGACACAAGCAAAGGTGTCTCGAGGCCAAGCATGAAAGTTTACTGCAAATCAATGAAGGAGACCGTGGAATGTGTTGACACACTTTCCTCTCTCACTTACTATAAACACTATTTCCATTCATCTTGGTATTGACCTATGTAAACACCATCCGTAGGGGACACAAGCAAAGGTGTCTCGAGGCCGAGCATAGATTTCACGGTGTGAACTATTTAAGGAGAAACACGAAAAGAAAATTGAAGTATCATATACATCATTTTCTTCCTACTGAGTATTTTACAAATAAGGGTTCGTAACTTAGGTAAATTAGGCTAATAAATTTATCTAAGTGAATTGTTAACTTGACACAATATAACAATTATATTGGATATTTTAAAAATGTTGATTCTTGCATATTGAACATTTTAATAAACTTAAATTATTCATTGCATGCTTATAACATTATTGTCTAATTCACCTTCTAGGTCGATTCCCAGGTAGGGGTATTCCGTTTCTGTCAGCTTAAATACCCCAGTCTTAAACATAACCTTCCTTAGACAAAGGTCCCTTGTAGGCAATTATGTTATAAACTTAATCTTTTATTTACTCCAGTTTAATCCTATTAAAATGGAATTAAAAGATTAATTATATTTCTAATCATATTAGAAATATATTAACATAGGTCTAGGTGAAATTAATTTTAAAATATTTAAAATTAATTTTAACCTATGTTTGCATGCAACTCTTGATTATAGATTTTAATTCTAATTTCATTAGTATTATAAAGTTTAATGAAACAATAAACCTAAGCATGCATCTAATGATATACACAAAAATATAATAATTATATTTCTAAGGGAATGTCATGCTTCATGCATTTTCATTTTCATTATATAACATAACATTTATATTATCAAATAATGAAAATAAATAACATACCCATCACATAATATAACACTTATATTATATATCATACTAATATAACATTTACAATAAAGCATGATGCATGGACATGTTACTATGCATGCAATCATATAATACAACTCTTATATTAAATATGACGTATGAGCATGCTTAACTCAATCATGCAACTATATAATATAACTTTTCTATATGCATGATTTTATCTTATGGTGGGATTTATATTATATGACATACAATATGACATATAAATAATTAAAATCATACATTATATGTATAATTAAATAAAACAACAATATTGGTGTCACACCCCACTCCAGATTACCCTCTTAACCTGGATGGAATGTTGACTGCAGCAGTTACCAACCTTTTTGCTGGCACTTACTACCTATCTAACCTGTTAAATTTTGCTCAAACCCTGAATATGTACATTTCATCAATATACGAACAAATTAACTCAGAACTTAACACATTTACATTACAAGGTTTTATATCATTTCATACATGAATATTAAAACTTAATGAGCCCCATCTAGGATACTAGTCCCTATCTGATAGACACATGTGTACTAACTAATACAAGTCTTCAATTAAGCTTCCTTCAACCTAACTCTTTAAGTGGCAGAGCAGCAACAGAGAAGTCTTTTGGGAACTGACTACTACCTGAAAGGAAAACATTTAAAAACATGAGCTAGAAGCCTAGTAAGTGACTAACATTTAAAGCATAATGTTCATACATAAATTTCATATTAAAACTGAAAGCTTTCACTGAAAACATAAACTTGGCAACTATTATTCATGTCATCAGCAACATCACATAGCACTTTTCTTACTTTGCTAGACTATGCCTTAGTCTATTTGTCTAGAGTGGCCCTTTTGCTCACTCCTTATCATTTTACCATATTACTACCTAACTGGGAAGGAACCCTTTTTGTTCACTTCCTACAATCATAACTTGCATCCTTAGTTGAGAGAGAACCTTTATTCAATTCCTCAACGTCAATCCATAGCTAATGTGGAGTGATCTTGACACTACCAATAACAACTTTTCTTTCATTCATGTAATTCTAGTTTAAGTTCCGTCATACCTTAGGTACTACTGCTCAGATACCTTCTCCATATACTTCTGTATCAAGCTGCTCGGATACCTTCTCTATGTACTTCGGTATCGAGCTATTCAAATTCTTAGAAAAAGCTTCAGTACCTTCTCCGTGTACTTCAGTACTGAGCTATTCAAATTCTAAGACTGAGCTTCAATACCTTCTCCATGTACTTCAGTACTGAGCTATTCAATTTCTAAGATTGAGCTTCAGTACCTTCACCGTGTACTTTAGTACTGAGCAACTCATACTCAACTTACATATTCTTTTCTCTTAACAACTTGGTTGCCCAAAACATTCTATACTAATGCATCCTGATGGTCATTGAAAAGCATAACATAAGTATAACATTAATGTGAGATGCATTGCTTGGTAACTATTTGAGAATAGTTGTCATAAATAGCTTTCAGTAAACATGAATTGCTAAACATTCATAAGCATTAGCAATTTACTTCAAACATTTAAAGCATTTAGAGTCACTCACAGTCTTTGGAAATCCTCTTCATGTATGTGCTTACTGTGCGTTGAACACTTAGCCAAATTCTTAGGCCTTAACTTGACTAGGCAGTAACTTTATTATCATGCGTCCATGCCTTGCGTTAGGCGTTCAAGCCTCCTATGGGACCAAGCTTTCAGCTCACGCCTATTGCCCATCGCATGGCCTATCACATAGCAACCTTTGCACTCATCGTTTAGCTCATGCGCCCGTCTTGTGGCACATCAATGCATGCCCCATGCGTTCGTCTGGTTGCGCCCGTCTTGTGGCACATCAATGCATGCCCCATGCATTCGTCTGGTTGCGCCCATAAACTCCAATGCAACCATGCACTTACGGCTTCAATATGCATTGCATATTCTAATGTTTCTTAGCGCGTCCAATTCAACCTCCAACGCATGCACTCAACATCATCGTCAAGCCCTTAAAGCTGCTTGCTTGTTCAACCCAAGCAGCTACTTGCTTGTTCAAGATTCCAGATTTAATTTAAAATTTTAATAACTAATTTTCTAGGCCTTTTCTCAAGAACTTTCCTTCTACAAACATTCAAAATGTCTTAGCAAGCTTAACTTAAAATTTCAGCTCAAAATGCCTCGTGGTTATGCCGGAATCCTCAAATCATCAAGACTGACCCATATCCGAGAATTCGACCTCCAGCCGGATTCTTCATACTCCAGCTCAATTCTGCTAGAATCTCCCTCCGACATTTCAACCTTAGCAACTAGACATACTCAGGGTTTAAATGGCTCTGGAATTACTTCATTTGCCCGAGCGAATTTCTCCCCAACTCTTCTTGAAGTCGAGCTTCTCTTTTTAAACTAACAGCTATATGTTCTCCTTTTAACATCAAGTTGTCACTTCATCCTTAAAGGATAATATCAAACCTGAGTATGACAACTGGCTTAGCTGATCAATCACCAAGATGATCTTTCTCTCTTGGTTATTAACGCAAGGGTCAGCTCCTAAGCCCACGCTTGCAACCACATAGTCGCATACCTCCTTCTCAACACATCGCCCAATCTGGCTAATGCATAGCTCACTTAGAGGCTATTGCGCCCCTCCTTTGGTTGCATACTTCTAAGCCAATGCATGTCCTAGCCCATGCATAACTGTCTTATCATATCAACCATGTGTTAGGCCTTCCTCGTTTCATAGCATAACTTTAGCATGCATCACAAATACCATCGTCTAGTGCCTAGCATCTATCATCTAGCGCCCAATGTCTATCGTCTAGCATTGATGCAGATCGTGCAGTGCCAACGCCTCATCGCTTAATGTTATCGTCCAATGCATAACGCTATCGCTTAGCGCAACCCTTCGTATCGTCTAGCGTCGCACTTTACCGCACGATCGCCTACCGCATCGTTTAACTTCGCGCGTTTGCTAGACGATCGCATACCTCATTATGTAGTGCAACATATTTACTACACGATCGTCCAGTGCCCAAATACCCTCGCAAGCCCCTTGGCTGCCGCAAGCCTTATCAACGCATCATGCCTTTCAACTCATGCATTCATCCTTAGTACCAACGCATAATTACTTAGCCTCTACAAGCCTTGGTTGCTACACATGCAACCTCATGCATCCACACTTCTCCATCAACGCATGCCTACACTTTGCTTCCATCCTTAGCCAAATTTCACTTGTTATATTATCTAAAACTCACCCAACTAAGTATTTCTAATACTTAGAATTTTCTTCCTCCATCTTCCTACTTTCTTTACCTTCTTTCATAATTTTACTTAACACGCTCGTTACTCACTTTTGTAGGAAACTGGAGTACGGGGTTTACAATTGGACCAAAATTGGCATCCTAAACATTAACTAAATTAATATAACACTTATATAAATTTAAAAAATATACAATTAATAATTAATTATTACAAATTAGTAATTAAAAAATGGAAAAACTACCAAAAAAAGAATATTGAGGAGACTCAAACCCACTAAAGGTTTCTTGACGTGCATGCTGACCATCCAAGGCGCTGCAACACTTTGATGCTAGTGTTGCAAAACTGTTTTTCATGTTGCCACAATGTTGCAACGTTGTGTGGAGCATTGTGACGTTGTAAGGTAAAAAGTCTGCTCTATTTCGTCCATTCATCCGATTTGCTTCATTTTTGCTCCAAAATTTATTTGATTCGAAGCCAGAACTTCATCACAAATGACATGAACAATTACAGACTCAATTATATGAAATTAAACGCCTAAAACACTGAGCAATTACAACTGTAAACACCTTTAAAGTAGTAAATTCTAGGCCAATTTCGAAACCATTCGATATGCAAAAACCATATATTCAAAATGCAATATACACTCACCAAAACCCTGAATAAAGTTCCAAAATCAAAATTTGGGACTCAAACGACCGTGTTCTGATACTAATTGAAGGGATTGAAATTCCCCTCAAAGGAAGAAATTGAGTCCCAATTTTAATTTTACAGAACAATAATTAGAGGATGGAAACATAGGATAAACAAAACTAATTAAACATGTTTTCTACTGTACAAGAAGAAGAAGAAGGGTTAGGATATCACATACCCGTTAAAGACCAATTCTTCGCATTCCTTTCCAATTTACGTCGTCTTCTCTCGATCTCATGAATCCCGTAAGTAGACACCACCACGGGGTCTTCCCCGTCATTCTCAGGGACGAAAACCGTGCAAAGATGTGGGCTTGTACTTAAATTTGGAATTTGGGAATGAGAAGAGAACTGAGAGATTATTCTAAGAAAAATTGTTTTCTGCAGAAAAAGAGAGAGAGAGATATGAAAATGAGAAAAACTTTTTTCTCTCTATCTACTTTCTTAAGAGGTTGAGGCTCGCCTTTAATAATTCAAAATTTGAATTTGAATTTTTTTTATATATATAAATATTAAGTTATATGTTATATCATATATAATATATAACCTATAGTTTATATTATATCACATATAATATAAACTATAGTTTTTATATAAATCACATTTATATAATTTAATATTTGAATTACATTAAGATAACAACCCCTCTTATCAAACTATATAAATTTAATATGAATCAAATTCATATTAATTGTAACATATAGTTTCTATATGAATCATATTCACATAATTAATATTTGAATTATATTCAAATATTTATTTCTCTAATAAAACTATATAAATTTAATATGAATCATAATCACATTTAATTTATATGAATCATATTCATATATTTAATATTTGAATCATATTCAAATATTTATTTTTCTCATAGAACTATATATAAATTTAATATGAATCATATTCACATGAAATTTTAACGTATGAATCATATTTATATATATATATATATATGAATCGTATTCATATAGGTATTTCTCTCATAAAATTATATAATGTATCAACATACATTATATAATATATCTGTATACATTATTTAATTGTATCTCATACAATTAATTTGAACATTCAAATTAAACCAAAATTAATTTGATTCTCATAAGTTCTCATTGAGCTATTGAGGGGACCTTATGGACCTATAGATTGAAGCTTCAATGATACAAGATTAATTGATTAAACTCTTTTAATCAAATTAATCAACATTCATTAACTGTCGGTCACTCAACTGAAAATCGACAGTTGAACTCTTCGCACTATAGACATATTTTTGTACTTATTGGATATAACCAATCAAAAGTGTATTGATCCTTCACAAATTGCTCGTTGGGTCACATTACTGTTTTACCCCTATAGTTATATTTAACTCCTTAATTACCACTGATTCCTCTAATGAACAATTAGTCATAGTCCAACTATGATCGAACCCATCTCAGGTCAGGAGAGGGTGAGGTGCCTCATTGTTCAAGCCCTGGAATCAACCCTTAAAGGAGCAATGTATCTTCTTACCATAACTATAGGGAAGGAGTGAACTTCTTCTTATGTAGTTGTGTTCCCAGCTCCCCAATCAGACGAGTCCCCAAAATGGTAGGATTGTTGAGTTGAAAAATCTGGTCACTCTCGCCCATACAAATCAAATGACTTAGAAGTTCACAACCCACTCAAGATTAAGGTTAAGACACCTATGGCCATCTTTGTGAATGTAAGTCTTTTCTAGCAATGATATTATGAAGAGAGACTTAACATTTCGTGGTTTAGTCTTTATACAGACTCTTTTGTATAAGATACCTTGTTCACATGTCTCCACAAGAACGATTAGGATCAAATCATTTGTAGTACTTTACAACAATTGTAACAACTACAAAACGAATCATATCAGTAGTGTTACAAGGATAAGGCACCCAACCTTATCCATATACTACAAACCATTTAGATTATTACTTAAACATGATCCACTTATATGTCTTGACATACATATTTAAATTACATCAGATAACTTTGGATCTTAGGTCAATGGATTATTGCACAAGTAATATAAAATTAATCAACCATTGATGCAACTAATATAAAACTACGAGGCTTTAAGACATACACCCCAAAAAGTTTTACCTTACCTTGCAAATAAAGCATAAAGCAGATGGAATTGCATCAATTTATGCATATGAGATCTTATATGGACTAGTTCCACCATTGAACATTCCTATGATGGTTCATTCACTTGGTGTAAAAATGTATATAATTCGATATCATAAAGATAATAAAGGACTTTAGGTCCGAAGAACCATAATTTTTGGGAAATAAATGCACTTATATTTTTACTAGTTTATACGCTACCTGTCGTAGCATAAATATAATATTCCTCCAAAGAAAGATATTGGATTTGAGTTAAACATATGTTATATTTTTATTTGAGAATTAATTTACATGGATTTATTTTATTCTCATAAATCTAATTGTGATCTAGCTGACTGTGAAGATGCAAGTTACTTATCTAACCCATAAGAACTAGATCTTAAACAGGTTACTTAGTACATAGAGAAATATTATATATATAATGGTAGCTTATGAAACAGATCATAACAACTACTTTAAATCATGTTAAAATCTTGATGGCATACGAGGCTAGTCAATAGTGTTCTTATATGAAGATGATAAAGTATAAAGTACCAACATTACTCTTCAACGAATTTCTTAAAAATACGATTGAGAGACTTATTAACGAAGGTGTTACCTGCAACAACATTTGAGAAGTTAACACACCACATTTATATATGACAACCAAAAGTATCAAGTGATGTTTTCATGAGGGGGAGTAAATGTGCTACACTCTTTTTCCCTTGACTATGGTCTTGTCCCACTGGGTTTTCCTGTCAAGAATTTTAATGAGGCAGTTATGGAAGTATATGAATGATCTACTATTTTTCCTTCATTAGTTTTTTTATCCTATTGGATTTTTCCTAGTAAGGTTTTAACTAGGCATATTCTATACATTACGATATCTAAAAGGGAGTGTTATAAATATTTTAATTAGATATAGATGTTTATAGATTATATTGATGGGATCGAATCTTGAGCGGAAGTGTGAGGACACCTTGCATTTGGTTTTTCCATTTTAAAGAAACAAAAGACAACAAGCTTAAACAGAATCGAACAGGATAAACATCATACATTAGCATGCATAATGAAGTAGAAATAAAAGGATTAATAATCTCTTGCATGCTTATAAAATATTTGCCAAATTCGTCTTTCAAGTTGGTTTCAAGGTAGAGGTATTCCGTTTCTGTCAGCTTAAATACCCCCGTAGAGATAGAACGTTCTTAAGACAAAGGTCCCTTATGAGCAATTATGTTATAAATTTAATCTTTTAGTGGAATTCATTTTAATCCTATTAAAACAAATTAAAAGATTAACCTATTTCTAATCTCATGCTCAATGCAAGGTTCATTTTCATTGGAAAAATATAACATTTATATTTGTCATCCACGAAAAATAAACATACATGTTCATCATTTCACCATACATTATAACATTTATAATATTGTATGTGAAGGAAATTACCAATTGAAGGAAATCATGCACGAGGATTTCCATGAGCAGCGGAAAGATCATTCCAAATTACAATCATATATGAACTTTACAAATTATAGAAATAGAAACATATGGTTATGCAATCATTACAGAAATTACAGCATGATAATATAAATAACCAAGGAGAAATGCTACCGATAACGAACAGAAATGCACGTTTTTACAGCGCTAAGTTATAAAACAATGCAGGCTTGCGACGGTTAAAATATACAATGTTGCGTCCAAAAGCATTAAGCTTGCAACATTGCGATCGCATGCGTCCATCGCATTAAAATAGCTAACTTATGTATTTTATGCAAGAAAATGCGTTGACGCAAGGTGGAAATGCGATCCAAAGAAATTAACATCCGAGCGCATTAAGAGATTACGACTGCAAGCTATATGATCGTTTGCGCTCAAGATTTGCTCAAGAAGGTGGCCGCATAGAGTCGACGTATCAAGATGGGCGCATCTGGGTGAAAGCTTAATAAATCGCGATGGGACAGAAAGTTGATGATGGTCGATTCCAAATTGAGTTGACAAGCTGTTAACGACCTACTGTAGTGAGTACACTCAACTTTTCGATGACAAATATTCGGCGCATCAGACAGAGAATTAATACCATCCCATCGATGCAATCATAAGAGAGAAGAAGCTTTTCACCCTGAAGCTCTATAAATACCGGAGGCCATCTTCAGTGAAGGAGTTCGCCGAGTTAGTTAGTCGTTCAGTTCGCTTAGTTTTTAGAGTACACCATTTAGACGATACTTAGCCTTGTTCTTAGTTTCTTATACTTAGAAGGTGGAAGCGAGAGAAGGGAAGAGACGTTGGAAGATCGTCCTAGTCAGCTCGAGAGAGTGCCAAAGAGTGTGGAAAAACAAAGAGAGGGTCGACTCTTGCGAGAGCAAGAATATCTTTTGAGTAGAGTAGAGAAGAATAGTGTAAAAGCTTGGGAAGCAAGAAATTGCTACCAGGCTCCTTATTCTCATTCCGCATTATCATTTTGTACTTCGATTATATATCTATAAAATGGAACTTGCTTATCTACATCTGTTCACTCTCTTTAAAACACGCATGAGTAGCTAAATTTATCAAATGGGTTAAGGAGTACTTAGCTAACATGATCTAGGATCTTCATTGCATGCGATCATCTTGTCTTATGTTGCACCCAACACCCTTTAGAGCTACTTGAGAGAGAGTCTAAAGAAAGAACCTAAGACTTGAGAGAGCTAAGTCAAAATCTAGACTCGAGAGAGCAAGATTAGATCTGTATAAGCAAGAGATAGGGACTTAGAAATAAGCTCTGTTTGCCAACATGCATCGTATGCACCCTAGAGATAGGTTATGGTAGTATGCAATCGTTTTGTATATGTGTGTGTCATTCATCATCGCATAGAAAAGAATAGAGGTTTAGATGTAAGTCCTATAGACATCATCGTATATATCGCATGCATTCTAAAACTAGAAGCTGTAGCATTTGCATTGAGAGATGATTTGCTATTATATGTATGTAGCATGATCGCATAACAATGAACGCAATCCCAGAAAGTGTTAGCTAAACCCCTTCTCAACCCGTTCCCTCGCATATTCATCGCATCTTTCTTATTATTAACTCTTTTCTCAACTCCGCCGCATACATTTTATACTGTAAACAACAAACCAACCAACTCTTTGATTTATTTGTTACCGCAAAGTGATCTAAAAATTACTATCGCATAGTGTTTTCCTTAGTCCCTGAATTCGACCCTGGGCTTACCAGACAACTCAGTAGGATTTATACTTGGATCTTGCTAAGAAAACTTGCATGTTCAATGCATTTTCCACCATCCCATCATTTTCCATTATTTCATCGCATAACAACACGCATCAGCTACACACATTTGTAGACTCATTACCAAGCTCCTTGATCACGAATGCTCGAACACAACAACCTCAAACGCTCATCTAACACGATCGCTACACTGCACGAACACCGCGCACTCGAACTCAGCGATCGCCTTGGTCACGAACAGCCTCCATAGAACATCGACGACGTCGAGTTGAGTATGACACCACCAAGAAGGCTACTTTGGTATTCTCGGTGTGAGAATCCAAAGGGTGGGCTCTGTGTGGACTTGGTTTGAGGTAGAAGATGGAGGAAACAACAATCGTGTAAACGATTGAGCAAGTGGGAGAAGGTTGAACCTATCGTATAGGTCGATGCCCAATCGTTTAGCAAAAAACTAAGCGGTTGTCTAGCAAAAGCTAAGCGATTGTTTAGCTCATCGTTCAGCTACGTGTCTGTCGCCTACAAACACTACACAATCGTTTGGCTCGCTCCAAGTTGTCGCTTAGTAAATCTATTTACTTGACAACTTTCGTGAGATTATTTTTCGAGAGAGAAAATCTCAAATCTACAATTTTGCAACATTACTAAAATTAGGAAAACAATTTTCCTTTTATATCACGGTTAGCATGAAACCACCAATAACCTCCCACTCAATTGGTTATTAGAGAAAAAATTTTAATTATCCAATAATAATTATTATTATAAATATAAATGATAACTAACTTACCATAATATATTTATAACCTATAGATTTAATATTTCATCTCATGAAACATATAAACCATAGCTATTTTTCTATTCCATGGTACTTAATGTAAATCTCATTTATATTAATCCTCCACTAGATGTATCTCATACATCATACCGATCATATCATATATAATCGAATTATCTTTTATCAATTTGAACATTTCAAATCAACACCAAGAACTGATACTCAACTGAATCATTAAGCTACCAAGGAGACCTTATGGACTTGTAGCTCGAAGCTCCAACGGTACGTGAATAACCGACTAAACTCTTTAGTCACGGGATCCACCATCCGTTAACTGCTAGGCACTCCATTAAAGACTAATAGCTGAACTCTCCTTACTATATATATATTATGTGTCCATCTTAACCAATCAGCAGTGCGACAACCCTTCATAGATCGCTCGTAAGTATAGCTCGACCAATAACCATTATGCCCTGTAGTTACATCTAACTCTTTAAGTACCAATGATCCCTTTAATAAATATAAGTCATAGTCCTACTATGACTGAATCCTCTCTTCCAAAGAGAAGTTATGGCTACTATGTTCAAGCCTCGAAATCAGCCCTTAAGGGAGCAATCTCTTTACTTATCCCTGCTTCGGGAAAGGAGTGAATTCCATCTTGTGGATTGAGTTCCCAGCTCATAAATTAGATAAATCCCCAAAAAGGTAGGCATGTTGAGGTGGCAATTTGGCCACTCTCACCCATACTAATCAAAGGACCGCCCTCAAAGGTAGGATTTTCTAAAACACTCAGGATTGAAGTCGTGTCACCTATGGTCGTTTAGGTGAGATGTAACTCTCTAGTATCAACGACATTATATATAGAGTCTAGTCATCTCGTGGTCCGGTCTTATACAAACTATTTGTATAGGACACCCCCGCTTACACGTCTCCATATGAATGGTCAAGATCTACCATCTGTAGTAGTTTATAACACTTGCAAACCTCTACAAAGCGGGACATATCCGTAGTGTCACCAGGATCAGGTATCCAACCTTAATCCTTATACTACAGACCTATTTAGGTTATCACTTAAGGCATGATCCACTTGTATATCACATATACATGTTTAAGTTCATATAAGATAACCATGGATGTTTGTTTATTGGATATGAGTAAATGCCATAATTAAATAACATTTATTTTATTCATCAAACAATATGTATCATTACAAACAACGAACCTCCAGGAGAATTAGGACACCAATCCCAACAGTATGATGTATGAACATGCTTAATAAATCACACATCAAAATAATATAATACTTATATTATGATATATGAGCATGCTAATAAAATCATGCATCCATAACACTTATATTTAATCATGATGCATGAATATGTCTATCCTAAGGCGGGATTTTGAATTTATATGACATACATTATGTAATATAAATTTAAGTATTAATTTATACATGCACCAAATGCTTAATAAATTAAATAGCATATATTGGACTAAATTTTGACACCAAAAAAATTAAATATATTAATATAACCAATTTATATTAACTCACTTAATAAAAATAAATAAAATTACACAAAAACAAGAAAAATTGTTGCAAACACCGGAGAGGAGGCTCAAACCCATGATCGTCGGATTCCTCGGGCCTGCCTGTGAATTTCGGAGCGTTGCAACGCTAGGGGTGGTGTTGCAACGCCACAGATGATGTCCATCACACCTAGCCCCCAACATCGTAATGCTTCAATAGAAGTGTTGTGACGCTGCAGTCCAGAAAGCTCCCTTTTATTGTGTTTTGCTTCAAACTTGGATCGAAAGCCTCTGTTTTTCCCCAATCTCTTTAGCAACTCTTGCTTCTCGATCGACACGGACTTACAGATTCGATAGCAAAACATAAATGCCCAGAAAACAACGGGCCCTTACATTTTAATCAGATTAAAACGTAAAGCTAAATGCCAAAAAATATAAACATCCAATATAGCAAACCTCAAATTCAAAATGCAGATTAAAACTCACATTTCTAAACTAATTTTTGTTTCCAAAATGTGAAAAACAAAATGCAATAAATTGGCTCTGATACTAGTTGATGAGATCGAATCCCGAGTGGAAGCATGAGGACACCTTGCATTCGATTTTTCCATTTTAAAGAAATAAAAGGGAGCAAGCTTTAAAATAATGGAATAGGATAAACATCATACTTAGCATGCATTATAAAGGAGAAACAAAGGAATGAATGATTCTTACCTTCGTAGATTCCCAAATTTCTCGAAATTCCTCTTGTTCTTCACAAGAACGTCTTCTCAACGATCACCGACACTACTACAAGAATAACCTTGTTATTCTCTAGCATTTCAAGAGTTGGATGAGTGGTCTCCAACCCTTGGAAGAGGAAGAGGGAGAGGTAGAGAGATTGTAGAAAGAGTGTAAAGAGGAATTCTTTTAGAGGCTAAGATATCTTTTTGCACTAAATGAATTGTTGCCCTAAATGGGCGAATAGGATGAATTCATATGAATAAGGGTTTACCCCTTCTCCAAGTATTTCTTTTTTCACTCTTGATGTCAATTAATTAAATAACCCATAATTTAATTATTTGATACGTTAATTAAATAACCACATAATAAATCTAATTTAATATCTAGTTAATTAATTTATATATAAACATCACATGTTTATAGGTTTCTACCTCTCTAACATTACAATTAATTAAATCTTCATGAATCTAATTCTCATGAATTAAATATTTGAAACTCATTCAAATATTTCTCTCTAACATAATAATTAATTAATTCTTCATGAATCTAATGTAGATAAATTACATATTTGAATCTCATTCAAATATTTCTCTCTAACATAGTTTAAATTATAGATCACATCTATAATTAATTATATATCAATCAAATTAATATATAGTTTCCTCAATTGATTTGAATAATTCAAATCATTTCTCATTAATATCTTTTAGTGAGCTAACAAGAGAACCTGATAGACCTACAGATTATAAACTCCAATGATACGAGATTAGTTGACTAAATTCATTAACCAAATTAACCAATATTTGTTAACTATGGGTACATTCCACTAAAGACCCACAACTGCACTCTTCTCACCACATATATATTTATGTATCCACGGATATAGATCAATAACAACAAGTTAGTCCTTCACGAGTGTTCGTAATACCAGTTGGATCAAATTATCGTTTTATCCTTAGGTTACCTCCGTATCCTTAAGTACCAATACTCCTTTAATGAACAACTTGTTTATAGTCCAACCATTAAATAGAAACCCTTCTCGGGCAAATAAGAGGAGGATCATTTGTTCAAGTCCCAGAGACCCCACTTGAGGGAACACTCATCTACTTACCCTAAAGTCGGGAATGAGTGAACTTCATCTCGTATTATTATGTTCTCAACTTCCCACTCGATCTTGCCCCGCAAAATGATAGGCTTATTGAGTTAGTAAACTGGTCACTCTCACCCATACAAATCAAAGGACAATCCCTCATGAATAGGAGTTCATAATTCACTTAGGATCAAGACTAAGTTGCCTAGATCATCATATTGAAATAGAAACCTAACTAGTCAACAGTGTTATATCTAGTGGTTATTATTTCGCGGTACGGTCTTATGCAAACTCATTGCATATGATACTCCTACTTACATGTCACCTACACGAGCGTGTTGGATCATTGTGTTCGTATCGAATACAAAGTGAGTCGTATCCATAGTGTCACAAGGATAAGGTACTCAGCCTTATCCCTATACTATAGTCCCTTTAGGTTGTATCTTAAACATTGATCATTGTATGTCTCCAAATACAATTCAAGACTCATAAGATAGTCTTGTATTTATTGGATTTAGGGTTATTAAGATGAAATAAAATATAACACAATCAATAACATTTATTAATAACATCGATAACTCTTTATTGATGATAGTCAATTATTTACATTTACTATCTGCGAGTTTTATGACAAAAAACCCAACATATATATCCCCATATATTATTTCCAAATATCTTCCCCATTATATTCTTCATACGTTTACCTCTCCATATCTTGTAAACTCTATAAAGAGTGGTATACCTTTGAGATATACAATTGAATAGAGAATATATTCACTCCACTTTCTTTTCTCTCTATTTTATTCTTTATTCTATTGTTTTATAATATATTCAACATTTTTTTAAAGTTTAGGGACTAATTAGAAAAAAGCTTCAAGGTTATCATTGAAAGCACAATCATTCAAATGTTTTGTTTTCAAATGATTTAAGTTTGGTATGTCAGAAGTTGTAAAATTTTATTTTGACGTATTTAATGAATTAGGGAATAAAAGTTATTCACCCCAAAAATTCCCATGATCATGAGACCAAAATCTTATATTTTGAAAGTTGGCCTAATTTTCAAAGTAAAAACATTTTGGTCCACCTTTGCCCATCACCAAATAAGTAAAAGTTAAATTATAGGAAATACTCCTAAATTTGGTACTTTATTTAAAAATAGTTTTAAACTTTCAAAAAGTCATATTCTTAAATTTTTAAAAAAAAATTAGAAAAAATACTCCTATAGTTGATTTTGGATACATTCAATATTTTATTTAAAAAATGTCTTGAAATTTTAAAATTCCAGTAAAATTTTCAAAATTTTTAAAACTATTTTGAAACTTAAACAAATTATAAATAATTTCCGTTTATCAATGTGAGGCGGAAAGAATGAATAGTTTCATTTTTATAATTTTCCTGAACCACTAGACGATGGGAGCAAGTAAAATTAACTACCAGAATAATTTTTTATACTTTTTAAAGTTTATGAGTATTATTAAGGACATGTTTGAAAATGATTTTGAAATAGTTAAAATTATTTTGTCATTTTCAAAATCACTCTAAAAAATATTTTTAAAAATCAAAATCAATTTTGATGATACGAAATTACGATTTTTTTAAAATAATGTTATTTTAATATTTATTGACAAGAAAAATGGTTGAAAGGAAATAAATGACAAAATTAGATTAGCCTCTTATCTTTCAAGTTAGCCTCTTAGCTTTGCTTCAACACTACAACTATCCTATTTTTGTTAATAGTTTCGTCTTTAACCTTATGTCTAAAATTTATTTTTGGAAAATTTTTTCCAAGTACCTTAATTTTGTCATTATTTTCAAAAACTACATTATTCTTGAACTTACTCTCGGAAATACATTTAAAAGTGTAAAATATATTAATTTAATTTTGAGTGATAAAAATTGTGTTTAAGGTGATTTCAAACACGACAAAAATGATTTTAACAATTTCAAAATGATTTCAAAAGTGAACTAAAACTTTTAAAAGTCAAGATATCTTTTAAACAAAGTTTGAAGTTCATGATATTTTTTGAGAAACTTTCACAAATAAGAAAAATGTCAAATTATTTACGAAAATAACCAAAAAAATTGATTGACAAAATTAGACTTCTATCAACTTTATCAATGATAGACTTATATCGATTTCTAATATTGATAATATCAATGATATACTTCTATCAATTTCTATCATTTATAGACTTCTATCAATATCTATTTGTGATAAAATTTCTATCCCAACTAAAATTAAATTTTTCTAGTTGTGTAAATATTTTTTCAAAACTTTCTATTTTTGAAAATCTTTTTTTTATATATATATAATTTAGTGTGTATATATAATCGAACTATTTTTGTAAATAATAATAATAAAAAAATCGAACTATTTGCATTTGAACATTTTGAAATGTGTCTTCAGTTTCCCGCACAAACAATGTCACCCCCAACTTTCTTCCATCCATCTTCTTCCTCTCCTCTCATCTCCGCTGGTTCAATTCCGATCAAAACTCCGTTCAGTGCTCTGAATCTCATGAACTCTCACCGCTAAACTCTGAAACCTCTCGAACCCATTGCGCTTTGTAATTTCATCTATCTCCAATGGCCTCCAAGGACCCTGAAGAGACCGCCAACACGACCACTGAGGAAGAAAGTTTGGCCTTCAAGAAGAAGCGGGCTCGACGCGTGAGCTTTGCTGATGTCGAGATCACTTCAGTGCATATCTTTAAGCGCGACGAGGACTACGAGACGCCTCCTGAGCCCCAAGCCACTCCCGAGGCTGCTCCTCCGGACAACGAGGTCCTAGGGTTCTTCAGGGACTTGGTTGATAGCGATGATTCCCGTGAATCTTCGCCTAATTTGGATGATGATCTTCTTGCGCAGAGGAAATCGTTTTTGAGACCGCTTGGATCGCCGTCGCCAGGGAGTATTTCTGCCGGCTCTGCAACCTCCAATGATGGCATGTTTTTCTGTTCTTTTATCTCTTCGTTTTATCTAGCATCTTTGTCTGTTAGGTGTTTGCAATTCGAGGGTTTTCGATGAAATCATTTCTACCATAGTACATTATTTTTGAAAAGTAACAGTTTAGAAGAAGTCGAGATTTTCTCTGTATTGCACACATTAGAGGTTAGTTGCTCTAAAATATTCACTCACTTCACTATTGCAGAAGACAATTTTTTTGGACCCGTATCAGCGAGTTTCATTAGACCTATGCGGTTGTCTGATTCTGCTGCCTCTGATGATAATCATGACGTCACCATGGATTCAACAGCATTTTCGATGCATTTTCGAAGCCTTGCTGAGTCAGACTCAGGGAGGGATCTCAAGACTCCTACAGCTATTCGGTCTGGATTTGAAGATAGAACACCGACCCAGAACACCATGCGTACTAACACTGACAGTTTTATGACACTAACGAGGGCTGACAAGCTGATTTCGCCATCTTCTCAATCTGGTGATGTGGTAAGAAGTAAAGATTCTAATGCAATGAGTATTGTGGGAGAGAACTCTGATAAATTTGATTATGGGAGATTGTCTCCTTCTTTAGATGCACTTTTAACCGAAGGAAGCAGGGATCTCTATGCTGTTTCAGTGGATGAAAAATTGTCTGAACAGATTGAGACTCGTGAAGTTGATCAGAATGGACAAGGCAACTATGATGAGGAAAGCTCTGAGAGAACAGAAATGGAAGATGTTAGTACGATGTTTTATTTTTCTTTGATGTTCTTTTGCTTGGCAGACTTACCTTACTATTATCCGAGGATTGGTGTCACAATTTAATCTTTAGTTTTTGTCGGGTCTAGACCGGTGATCCTAATTTCGAGCAGTTGTCCATAGAATGGGCAGCTTTAACTTTTGAAATATCTTATTTAGCCCAACTGTTATTCTGTTATTCTGTCAGTTAGCTCAGAGACTTCGTCTGTGGCAATATTGCTGGGTCTTATGTGGTTGGCACATCACTCTCAACTGCCTCTTGTATCATTATGCTGGCGATGCAATCTTATGCATCCATCACATGACTCAAACATTTAAAATTTTTATTGTAGTTGAAAATTTTCCATGTGTTTTGCTGTTGTTGCACAAGTATGGTTGAAGATATTTGTTCATTTGTTTTCCCAGGGAAGCAAAAAATATACCGAACATGGTATTGAGGAAAGTGTACCGAACAGTGGCACACCCCATAAAGTGTTTCAATCCACTGGTTTGTTACAAAAAGATTTGTCAGATGGGTGGGATAAGGAAGATCTTCTGGTGGACAAGAGGCATGAGACACCAAGAAGCATTGACTATAAGCTGAAAGATATATCTCCGCTAAAGAGATTCTTATCTGCGGAACAGAAAACATTTTCTGCTACTTTTAATTCACCTTCATTTTCCGCTCTTGTGACTCCTAACACGAAGCTGTCAAATTATAGATTGAGTACAGGGAGTATGAAGTTTAGCAAGGGTATGTTGTCCAAGCAGAAAAGTATTTCCAAGTTCAGACTTCCGGAACCTTCTCCATGTGTTTCAAGTATTAAAGGAAATGACAGATTGAACTCCAGACCATCTAGTTATTCTTCTCTGGTTAACTTGAGCGGTCAACCTGATCATAGCAAGGGTCTTGAATACAAATACATAGACATTCCTGTTGCGTGTTTAGAAGAACAGCTTACTAGATCAAATGGAAACAACGGTGAATTTGAAAGTTCATTTAGCACTTGTGGTAGTGGAGTCAAGACTACAAACGACTTTCCTAGGCTGAGCCAAAGTGAAGAGCCAAAAGGTTTAACCGAGGCTGGAGGAACACCAGACTATATGGCTGTGGCTAACTTTTCCAATGTGCAACCCAGTGAGCCAGCCATAGAAGCAAAGTCACCTGCTCAAGCTACCTGGATTGGGGACAAAGATCTTATGCCACACGTCTTGATGTCAGAAGATCCTTTATCGAGGTCATCTACTAGGATCGAAATTGATGACCTGACAAACATTAGACCCGATGACAGGGAACAAAATAACTCAGCTAGTATGCATAATACGCTTGTTTCATCTCCTTTGAGAAGTTTAGATGTGAGGTTATTAGGAGCTACTGAATGTTCGACTAGTTGCTTTGGTGAACTGAAGCAGTGTGACCAACAAGTCAAGCATGTTAGTGCTTGTTTGACTCAAGGTGGAGCTGCAGCTGCACCTACCAGCAATACCAGTCCTTTGAATTTGATTGCTGACAATTCAAGTTCATTGCAATCCAAAATTGGAACTGTGTCAACTTCACCGCTCCTCAAAGGTTTGTCTTTGGTAGATGAGGATGATAATGAAGTTAACCTTTCAAATTTGCACAATAATTCGGAAACCTTCAGCAATTTACAATTTTCTTCGATCGATGGGAACATCCTGAATTCTCGGTTGGAAAGTCCTGCTAAGAGCTCCATGGTTGGTGCTTTTTCACCACAGTTTCAGAAGGCTTGGACAAGTGGACTATCTATCATGAAGGTCGTATTCTCTTTCCTTTTCCTTAGCAAATAATTTATATAGGAATCGTTTTATATAAACAACGACTGCTCTAGCCCCATGATTGAGTAAAACTCTCATTTGAAAGATATCTTATCTGCAGTTAGCTTTCTACTGAGATCTAATGCTCTCACAGAAATCATTTTTAAGTTCTTAACCAGTTTTTTAGTTTATATAAATGGTTTATTGCCGTCTTTAACGATGTTATTGGCTGTTCTATCAAAGTTTTGAAAGTTAATATTGAGTTTGCTTATTTTTTATTTTATTTTATTTTATTTAAAATCTTAGAGTCCCTTCAATGGAAAGCCAAACTACAGTCCCAGAAGGATAATTTCGATCCAAACATCGTCCGGGAAGAAAGAGGCTGTGGTTGCCATCTCTAGTAAGTCATCTCCAAGTCCCTTCAAGAATGAACAATCTCAGAGTTCCGCAAGAAAAAAGCCATTTCAAAGTCCCTTCAGGAATGATCCTTTTAATGAAACAAAAGACGATGGGACATTTATGAGGAAAGTTATGGCTTCTCCAACATCGAACTCGAGTGGATATATTAAGCATGATAGTTATCAAGCAAGCTGCGTATTGGGGAGTTCTTCAAGGAAGGGCAATCATAGCCTTTCTGGGAGCAAGAGAAGAAATATTGACTCAATGCCTCTTGATAGGGATCATGATGACAATGAAGTAATAGTAAGGATTCGACAGAACATAAAACTTAATCATAGTGGAATTTCTGATGTAGACTCTCCGTTAGAAGAGTCCAATCAAATGAGCAATGGAAGCAAGAGGATTGAGGGCAATAGAAATAGAGCATTTATGCATTGGACAGATGTAAGTTGATTGTCTGTATTTTTTTTTTTTTGCTTGGTATCTTACCGTAAAAGAAAATAGAGACCACGTGTTTGCTAACCATATTTGATGATAGGAGTCATAGAGGGGTTCTCTTTTTTATTATTATTTTTTTATTTTTTTAATCGAGTTCAATAATCATTTAACTTACATTGTCATGTTTCAGATGTCAATAAAATTTTTAGCAGAGATAAATGATTTGCTACCCCCATCGATCAACAAGTTGAACTCAAAAGCAGTATATTTTCCCTAATTTCTTCCTTTTTACCTTCTCTCTCTCTCTCTCTTCATTTACATGTTAAATTGTATTAAATAATGTTGCAATCTTCATGAATCATTACCCTAACTGATACTGTTATTATGTTCTTTTTTTTCTTTTCTTTTTTTTTTCTTTCTTTTTTATGCAGATTGAGAAGATTGAAGATACTTTGGTTCACCTTTTGAAGGTTAAAAAATATGAATTGCTGTGTTCTGAAATCCAGTCTCAGGTTTCAAATATTGAAACGAGCTCATATTTGATATGCTATTATGTCATAACAACTGTCCTAGTGGAAGCTTTGGCATATTAACACTGGTTTTGTTTTATATGTAGAAAGTAACCGAGAATCTTGGAGGAATGCGTAAAAGGTGATTTGAGAAGTACATTTGCCTATGTTAACCAATTTTTATGTGAATACTTCATATTCTCAAGAATTTGTTAAATAACTGCTTTTGACATCGACACTCATGAATTGATGCTATCATAGAGTAGTGGAAGCCAGGTCATTGTTGTATAAAGTAGCATATCAGAAGGCGAAGTTTCAGTTGGTGTGTGTAAAGCGTGATGGATATCTGGTACTGTATTTTCTGGTAATTTTAGTTTTTAAATTATGGATGACTTTTAACCACCGTGAACACCTCCATGCAGAATAGAGCACAATCATTGAGCTCTCATATTGAAGATCTGCAAATGTTGAAGTTGAACTATGACCGCCTCACAAATTGTGGTTCAAAGAGCAGTCAAATTGATGACGGAAACACTCTTTCGTGCCCAATTGATTCTGAGGTCAGGCATGGGGTTTTGAATCATAATTCCTTCTATTTGGCTTGAGATCCTATTAATTGAATCACTGTGATAGGAGTTTCTAGGTCTCACAATTAGGCAGATGTCTTGAATTTGTGTTATGTTATGGTATACACTAAGACTTGTAGCCTTGGTATTCTATCTCTAGTCATCACTCTCAGTTTTATGTGTTTATATGGTTCACACACTTGATTCCGAACTAGTGCTTGAATGTATGGTGTTAGTGTATAGGTGAATTTTCTAGGATGCTTGTCGAATATCTCTGGGTTCACAATATTGCAATATTTCATTCAAGAGCATTTGAATAACTTGACTATTGAATGAAAATTGGTCAGATGTCCTGCTTACTTTTCTGCCAAATATGGGAGCATAATATTGACATTTCATACTAGAGCTGTAAATTAGTTTTTCGATGTTCAGGAATTCTGTCTGTGCACTTTAGTTGATTTATTGAAAGAAAGGCCAATTATGTAATTTTATTAGAATTATGTTCGCAATGATCATCCCATATATTTATATATGTGTATACCTGTTCAATAATTTTATATCTCGCAATTTCTTGGTGAATGATACAAGTAAATTTGTTTGGTGCAGGCGTCTTGTGAAAGAGCCAGCACTATAAAGCACGAATTCGAATCTTTGGATGGGAAGATAAAGGCACTAAGCAAATATTTTTCAACATACTGTAAGTTGAAAGGAGTAACCAGTTCAACTGACATTCTTGGATTGGTTATTGATCATCTAAGGAAGAGAAAGCTCTGCAGGTCTATTTATCAGGGTTTGCAGGTTTTTATATTCACTAATTTTCTTTTTGACTTGAGACCATAATTTCTTGATTGTCTGTGAATAGTTTTCTAAACATCATATGTATTTCTTCAGATGTGGAAAGTAGATGATTTTGAGAAAAAGAATGACCACTACAGCATACTGCTCAACTACTTTAGTTATGCCTGTCAAAGGTTGGATTTTTTTCCCCCTGTTTGTTTATGTTTGCTTACGAGCAATTAATGATGGATAATCTCTGTTAAACTCTGTGTTTGTTCATTGGGATTCTAACTAGGATTACAATTAAAGCCACTCCATTCCCGAGTGTAAGCATCTTAAATACATTGAATGATACTCATATTGAGAAGGTACAAAATGAAACTTCTTATTTTCTAACAGCCTTTTACCTATTATCTTCAATTCTGTTATACTTTATTTTTCTCCACCAGAACTTTCCAGAAATGAATGCTTGCTGTGCATTTTCTTTTGTGTTAAACGTTGAGAGGACGAGGAATAGTAATGCCTCCAGGCATTTGTCCAAAGAAACTCAAGTGAGTTAATTCATCCTGCTTGGCCATTTTCTCCCCATGACTCACTCCCACCTTTTTCACTTGCTTTTTTCTTTTGTGTATCCGTGACTACTGTTTCTATTTCAAGTGTTTTCTGGTCCCATCAGTTTCTCTTAAATAATGCATCTTCTTTCAATTTGAAAACAGAGGTGAATTTCAATGTAATTTTCTTGTTTCTTGTTTAAAAAAGAAAACAAAGTTGTACCTAGCAATTGATTTGCTGGTATTTATCCGGAGTATATGTGCTAGATTCTTTGCCATGTCAACGCCTTGACAGTTTAGATTGCAAACTCCATATTCATTAATGTTGATGCACTAGGCTGATTCTTGCGATGCTCTTTAATTCTCTCTTTACTATACAGATGATGAGTTCTTTTCTACACAACCTGCTGGATGTGATTGAGGAAATGCAGATAGCCCAGATAGAGATTTCAAATCTCATCCTAATAAGATTTTACTCACCTTCAGGTGATGAATATTTTTGTTACGACCATGCATGATCTTGGTTTGCTTGTACATGATGGCCCACATGCATGATCTTCACTAATTAGTGTTTTTTCCAACAATGTTTCATTTTATAACACTACTCCAAATAACCTTTCCAGAAACAGTGTTAATGCATTTAGCTCCATGATACCTTTTTATGCGTACTATTGGTGATGTCTGCTTATTTTTTATCCTCCAAATTGACCTTGACCTACGTGAATAAGCTATGGAAGTTTCATGACTACAAATTGTTTTCCCTTATGAGAACTTAAAAATCCAACTTCTCTTTTGCTGTTCTAATATTTGCAGACGAGCAACTTGATTTGCAGCTTAGTTTCATTGACTTCCAAAGTGGCAGGAAGGTAAATCTGGTTCTGGACGTATCGGATTTGAGGCGGTAAGCTACAATTTAATCTTTCTATATTTTAAACTGTCTTGCTCGTCTGAGTGGCCTAATTATTTGGCTTAAGATTTAGATGTCAAGTTCTATCACTTATTACTGATTCTTTTTATAGAATTATTATTGCCGTTGAACATGTAATATTTATACTTTTCAGTCGCCAATAGTAGTTCTCCATTTCAGTCTTGTACGTAACCCAGAGCATATGATATCCATACATTACTCAAAATTTTATGTCTGGATTTGGATGGATCATAAATGTGATTTATATAGTAATATTAACATAATTGTATCGATTAATTGCTTGGTCTCTTGGCAGAGGGATTTACCCTTCTGAAGCTCTTCCGCATAAGGTTGAATCTCCTGCTTCGACTGAGTACACACCCTCAGAGTCAATGTTAAATGGCATTAGAACTGCAGTTGGGAATTTAGATGCTGGGTATTTGAGGATTTTAAGAGTTTGTAGATGTGTTTCGGAGGTTGTACAAAGGTCATCAAGCCGACCGTATCACTTTCTCAGTATTTCTGCATGTTAGCTGGCAGTTCCAACATGATTGTAAAATCTAGTCTTGTTAGCCGTCAGGTATTTTTCCCTCGAAAATACACAGAGGAATTGTAACTTTGACTAACCTGTTGGACGAGTTTCTTTATGATGTCTGTAATGTAGCTGAAGCTTGTTATCTTACGAAATACATCTAAACTTTAAGCAAGATCGATGATGTTAACTACAGAGATTAATCAGTCTTGGTTTCATGACTCGGATCTCTTTCGTTTTCTGTTATGAGTGTCTCATCTAAAAGTTGAAGGCCGCCTATGGATGTTGGAACAATGAATTGCAGGAGGATCAAGTTGGAACTACACCACAAGGTTAAAGGCTTAAAGCTACCAGTGCACAGGCTTCATCAAGCATCATCATTCAAAATTAGGTAATATCTCACGGACTCTTAAAATGTAGTGTAAAGATATAATAGGTTGGCCTGGTTGGTTATGGAGTTTAGCAATTGAGTCAAAATCCTAGGATCTTATTGCTTAATTTCTTTGTTGTCCGTTGGATTTTAGCATGACCCAAATGACCCAAAAGCAAAAAATTCTCAAGTTGGACGTGCCTTTTATTTTCTTGCCAAACCACCCTCCTCCGTGTCACATGAGGTCCAAATTTGACATTGTTACATAAATATAAAGTTGTTAAACAGGGCAGGATCTGCTTGGATCAGCATCTTTCTTTTAATATTATAGTGTTTATCATGCCATGAATTAAAGGAGGCCAGCAAGGAGTGGTCCAGTGTGTATTGTAACTTCACGTGGCATTATGAGGGTGCAGGTGATAATTATTGGGAGGGAAAAGGGAGATGAGGCAGGACTAGTGTGTTGGTGACCTCATGTGTTGGGATTGGATGCCACTTTTCAAATTTATTAGGTGGATTTTTAGTGAAAAATGACATATTCTTCTACATTTCTATTTTACTTGTACAATAGTATACGAAAGATGGGTTTAAAGGGGGAAAAAAGGAGTTAAAATCATTAGTTCTTGTACTTTGGCTTCTCGTAACATGTTCTACATAAGTCTAGTTCTTTTTTCATAATCATTTATTCTCTATTTTTTAAAAACGTATAAAGTCTTTGACATCAAAAAATTGTTTCAATCGACTACCTTTAATTTAAAAGGTGGAGGTTTTTGTTCTTTTAATTGTATCTATTTTGTTTATAGGTTGCTTTTAAAATAGAATCTTTTAACTCATCATCATAGTCATTATATTTTCGATTACGAGTTAAATGGGTAGGAATATAAGTTCGAGGAGGCAGAGGAGCAAAGTGTTGTAAGAGCCAAAGTATAGGAATTAAGAGTAAATTTAATTATTATTTATTATTTTTTCTTTTAGTTTAAAAATAACAAATTAATTTAATGTTCCTACTTGGGATTGGAATTTATTATTCTTGCATTTTATCAACAAGAAGAAAAAAAAAAACGTTTTTTTTTGGGAAATGTACAGAAATACAGTCAGTTTTAGGTTAAGATGGGGAAGAGGATTTCTTGTCATATTCAAATTCCCATTCCCAAGTCATGCTTTTTTGGCAAATGGGGGTATTATGTTATGCCCAATGTTTTCCTTGTGAACAACAAAATCTAGACTGCTTTAGATCAAAACTAGCAATCTGAAAATGACCTAATTTCTTGATGTAGATGCTTTCTTATGTGATAAAACAAAGACAAGTAGGATTTTGTCTGTTTATAGAAAATCCATGAAGGATGAAATCAATAGTTTATTGAAAATCATCCAAATGGTTGAACTTTTTAGCCCTATATGAACTTATATTGTAAATATTGAAAATCTCATACAATTCTTATGTAGGTTATGAAAAACTTTCAGGATCATAATAGCATAGAATCTCTGTTATATTATATCAGCATATTACATCACTAATTATAAAAAGGAGTTGATTAAGAAGTTTAATTGAAGACTTTATGCTTCTTAAATAGGTTATGAATCTTTATTGTTAGTATTTATGATATTCCTTGTTGGACTTTCTATCATAGCTTAACATTTTTACTGTACATTTGACTTTTGTTTGGTATTGTTTAAATGTCGACCAATGCTTCAATATCGATACCTAATAGTTTGATTAATGAAAATGTTAATGAAAAATATCTTTGGATGCAGGTAAACAATAATGTTGAAAAGAAAAGTGAGAGGAGGACAAAGCACTTTTGCACACTTTTTGGGTTGGTGGGGTTGAATGCTTCATTGTTGAATCTTTGATGTCTTTTCTTCATTTGCCAAGTAGGCCTTTGATTCCTTCATATTAACAATATCCCCTTTTTTTTTTTTTTTTTTTTTGAGCTTTGAAAATTGAAGATAGCATCTAAAGGAACAGGGTTTTGAATTGGTTTCTCATTTGTCCTTTTATTTTCTCTGTACAATTTGTTCTCTTCCTTCCAAACATGATCTGAGTAGAGTGGCTTTTCAAGTGGGATTTACTGTTTGTTGTAAAGTTTGAATAATCTTTTCAAATCTATGGGATTGAGAGACATGATGATGTAGACATCTTTTCTCTCTCTCTCTTCCCAGGAATTTAGTACTCCTTACTTTTTATTATAGGGACATATTTGAAAATGATTTTAAAATGGTTAAAATCACTTTAGTTAGGTTTAAAATTGC
The DNA here is from genome assembly GCF_009727055.1 of Benincasa hispida. NCBI lineage: Eukaryota > Viridiplantae > Streptophyta > Magnoliopsida > Cucurbitales > Cucurbitaceae > Benincasa > Benincasa hispida. Next base: position 51,455,594 of record NC_052353.1, on the reverse strand, counting down.
TTTCGAACATGTCTTTTTTATTCTATGAAAGTCACATGAATAAAACATTAAGAACATATTTAGATGTGATTTTAAAATGACTAAAAATCATTTTTGTCATGTTCAAAATTATTTTGAAACATCTTTTAATTATTCAAATTCAATTTTGATAGTAAAAAATATATATAAAAATGTAAAACCGAACATTGAATTGATATTGAATAATAAAAACATGTTTTGAACTATTCTAAACATGACAATTGTGATTTTAACTATTTCAAAATTATTTTCAAACATAATATTACATTTATTTTGGTTGATTATAGATATGTATAACGAGAGATTTTAACCATATCAAAATCATTCTTAAATAATGCTTATCTTTCTTAAATAGCTTTATTAACTCGAGCTTTTTTTACATGTATATTGAACATTGTTTATTTAGTTTGGGGCTATGTGGTTAGGTTAGAGTGTTTTCATGGTTGAGTTTGGACGTTTTTGTGTTTTGACTGATTTCATTTATTATTATTATTTTCTAATTTTCTAATTTCGTTTGGAGATATTAAAGCTTAATTCAATTTAGGGTTGAATTCATGAAATTATAAAATTGAAAGTCACACTAAACTAAATTATATTCAATTAAAATTTTACCTAAAATTTATAGTTGACTAGTACTTACAGCCTGTTTAAAAAATAATAAAAAGGGGTTATTTCTAAATATATAAAAAAAAATCAAAATATTTACAAGATATAACAAAATTTTAGAATTATCAGGGATAGATTTCTATCTGTGTCAGTGACATTAATAGACACCGATAGAAGTCTATCAACGTCTATCATCGATAGTTCTAAAATTTTGCTATATCTTATAAATATTTTCAATAGTTTTATCATTTGAAATAATTTCCCTTTTTATAACAGTATAAAATATAAAATTTTTTATACTTAATTTATCTTTCATTTAATATTTGATAATCTTATGATAATGAAAAATAAAAAATAACAAAAAGAAAATTAGTAAATAGTTGATTTCCACGAGTACGTCTCCAAGTGATTAAAGGGCTTTAAATTTTGAACTAATTAATAGTTGAAATGTGAAAATTGCACTTTATTTACCCAAAAAATGCACCCTTTAGTATGCATAAACGATGAAGTGGCTGCCTACTTGCACCAATTGGGAAACCAAAATCCTAACTTACATTTAAATGTATTGGAAAAAGCATACACACAAACCCTAGCGTATACAATCAAACCATCTCTCCCATTCTAGAATTAAAATATGATGTCAATAATTATAAAAAAGGTTTCAATTTTATGGGTGTACCTAATGAAATATCAATGATAAATAAGTTCTCTTAAGTCATAGATGTTATAGTTGTTTTCCAATAAAGAAAATAAGTCAACTTATTTACAATTTTAACAAATATTACTGTCTATTAGTGATAGATTGATGAAAAATTGGTAACTCACATGACATGCACATGACCATTTCTAAATCCCTAATTTGTCCTTACCTGGTTCGTAGGTGGTGTTGTTGATAAAACTACAAATACCAGGTAATTGTAGAATAGGAAACATGATTGAGATATATTAATTGCACAACTGCCCTCCTAATTTTAGATTCTGTTTAACCATTTTTCAAATTTATCTCACCTTAATTAAATATCTTGGTTTTTCTACTAAATTTATATTTGAAATATCCATATATTATTAAATTTTATTTTATCCATATATTTTATTCAAATCGGTTTATACATATTCAATTTTATTTAGATCTTTATATTGTTTTTATAATTTTATACCAAAATTCTATTTTAAATATCCACATATTATATAATTTCATTTATTTAATCGAAATTTAAATTTATTCAAATGTTTTGAATTGTTTTTCATTGTTTTATACACATTCTTAATAAATTAAATGGATATTTTTCCATATTTTTTAAGGTTTAATTTTTTTGTATATGTTATTAGATTTAATTGTACATATCTCATATTTAGTCATTATTTTAGTTGACAATATTTGCCTTGCCCTTAGTTGGTTCGTATGTCCGGAATATTAAATACAGTGTAATGTAGAGTTTTATTAATAACGTAGATATAAATACAGTGGAGATGTTGATTAATAACTGGGATATAGATACAATGTAATAGGAGCATTTGATTAATAACCAAATTAATCATATCATGATATAATGGATCCAATTTCAAAATTGAAAATGAGCGTCATTCCGTAATTTTCGCCCCTTTTGGAATTTGAATTTATTTTTAATATTCAAATTAGATTTTAATAACTACTTCACGAATTGATTTGAAATAAACCAATCTCTTATTTATTTTTTATTTTTCTCTCCCTAATTCACTATATGTTTTGATTTGATTTAACAACTTTTTGAAAATATTCAGAATTAATCAATCTTTAATTTGTTTATCATCATTTTGATTTTAATTTATAATATATCTTTAGATTTTACATTATTTTATTCATTTTTTATTATTTTTAATTCGGATTAAAAAAATTTCATTTGATTAGGACTTTACTTAATATTTTATACATATTATCATCAACAAATGGTATATTTCATTTAAATTTTATCATTTTTTGTATTTTTTTAATCACCGTTTATTCATTTTCATCTTATTATACCATTATACTATTAATTTGTCTTTTCGATAAATAAATAAGTATCCAGGTTTTGTGGTTGATAGAGTTATAAATAGAGTATAATTGTTGAAGCCTTTTTAAAATAAAATTATGAATACAGTTTAATTGTTAATAAACAAATTCTCTTCTTATTTTTTCTCCCCGAATTATATTTGAATTTATATTTTATCTAACTACTTATCGAATTAATCACAATAAATAAAAGCCTTCTGATTTTTCTCTTCAATTTATATTTGAATTTATCTTTTATTATGAAATTTGATTTTATTCAACTAACTTGTACTTAAAAAGAAATATATAAATGAGAATTAAACTTTAAATGTTTGAAACGAGTGCGTATATAATATATATATTGTCTAGTTTATTATTAATATTAATATTATTATTGTTACTATCATCATCATTATTATTATCATTATCATTATTTATTAAAATTTTAGATAACAAAAAATCCTAAATCTCATATTCTTCATATTCTTCACTTAGTCGCCCCCAAAACCCCCTTTTCTCTTCTCAATTTCATATATGTGATGGTTGGTTCAATAACCATTTCTTGAATTCCATCATCTTGACGATCTTTTGACGACAACCTTCGTTAGGTCGCCAACCTTTTTCGATCGCACACATATTTTCGGCTTTTGTTTCTACTTTGAACATTGTTTTCAACAATAACATCATGGGACTGATAGCATTTAAAGTTGGCTTTCAAGATCCTATGAGCAGAATGGTCACATAGAATGAAGACGATGAAACTCTTTACATCTGGTCTAATGTCAAATACAATCATGTTTCCAATAGTCACATCGTCCTGAAGTTACGATTCCTTCACAACTGTACTATCAACTTTGCTCTTTCTCTGTCACATTGGAAGAAGTCCATTGTTGTAGATATCTATAAGTTTTTAATGACCCTCACCGCTTGGTCTTCATCTTCCTTCGCGTACATGCACTCTATAGGCAGCTGGAAGTTTGTTGTTATAGAAGGTTTTAGAAGGTTTAGGTAAAGTGTATTTGTTGTATTTGTATTGCTTTTGAAGCAATGTACCTTTTCATTATTGTTTGTACTTTTTTTTATTGTAGTTTTGTCATTTCTAATTAGTATTTTTTATTATATAAATTTGTTTGGCTATTTTTATAATTTTGAAATATTTTTACCATTTTTCCAAATGAAACTTTAAAATTTGCTATTTATCTTATCATCCCCATTTATTAATGTCAACCAATAACATTTTGTTATATTTATAAATATTTTTAACAATTTGATCATTTAAAACAATTATCTCGGATGGTATTACTAGTATTTATATTTCTATTTGTGACTCATTGATGATTTTTGTAAATATATCTTATGTGGGAAGACTTGCATGTACCCAACAGACGATCCTCTCAACTCAAGTTTGGATCCATCCTTTAAGTTCTTCGATCCTCTCAACTCAAGGCCTCGGGACATTAGCTTCTGCCAACAAACAATGAACTATTTCTTAATCTAGGATAAAAGAGGTTTTTGGGTCTTTCAAGATATTGCCTGGTATACTTGGAATAGAAAGCCCCTTGTTGCTCATCAACGGTTGTCTATGCAAATTTTACAAGTAAAACATAATATTAAAATCTTTACCTGCATTTAATTACCCATTCAGGAAAAAATATCTTTTTGATCCCTAGGTTTCAAAATTTGCCTATTTCGTTTTTAAGTTTTGAGTTTCGTTTCAATTTTGTCATCGAGATTCAAAATGTTACAATTTTACCATTGAGATTTGAGTTTTATTTCAAGATTTTACATTTTTAACTCCAATTTTTTATTAAATACTCACTTCCAATCATTGACGTCGATATCTCTTAATTAATTTAAAATACTTGTGAAGTGAAATTTTAAATTTAATTTTAAATATGTTCAAAGTAATGAAATTTAATTAATTATAATTATATTAGTTATTTCAAATTTATCAACATATATTAACATTAAAGACGATAAAAATGTAAATCTTGAAATCTATGGACTAAATTGAAACAAAACTCAAATGTTAAGGATAAAATTGTAACATTTTAAAATATTCTAACTAAATTGAAATCAAACTTAAAACTTCAAAACTAAATATGTAACATTTTGAAACTTAATAACCAAATAAAAACTAGATCCAAAATTTAGGTACCAACCATGTATTTTTTCTTATTTATTATTTATTTAATCTGTCTTAACAAAGGATTTTGAAGTGAGTAATTAAAAAAGAAAAAATAGTTTTCTGATTCTCGAAATATCCTTTTCTTCTAACTTTAAAATAATAATCAATTAATTTCATTTCTGAAAAATAAAAAATAAAAACCTTTCCATTCATCTCTCTACTTTCCTCTCTAACATATATATCTATAGTTTTTTCCACCCTATTTTCTTTTTCTCCTTAAGAATATTATTGCTTTTATTTCACATCCTCTTCTAAAATATCTTTTCACCTTTCTCTATCTATAAATCATCATTTTTCTATTTTCAAACAAAAAAAAAAAAAATCATTGTTTTTCTTTTTAACTTTTTCCTCTCGAAAATTTCTCCAATTATATCTCTTTAAAATTTATTTTTCTATTTTGTGCCTTTTACTCTATTTATAAAATTCATCTCTCTTGTAGTTTTCATTTTCTCCCTCTCTCTAAAATTCATTTATTTCTCTTTTACTTCTCTCAATAACATTTATCTTTGTTCTTTTAATTTTTTTTCTCAAAATTATTTTGTCTCTCAAAGTAATTTAACTACATTTCTCTGCTCTCTGATACTTAAAAAAAAAAAAAAAAAAAGAAGAAGAAGAAGAAGAATAAGAAACCAAAAACTGTTGTCAAGTACATGGTTTTCGTTTTTAAAAATCGGAAAACCAAAAATAATAATCAAAAT
>NC_052353.1:51440522-51450053 GCF_009727055.1 Benincasa hispida | reverse complement strand
TTACCAAATAAGATCTTAGATTTTTATTTTCGATTTTTGAAAGTTAAGTTTATTGACATTACTTTCACATATATAACTATTTTTGTTATTCACTTTTCATTGATGTTTTAAGAACCAAGTCAAAATTTAAAAACTAAATAAAGTAATCTTCAATAAGTAGTTTTTGTTTTTAAAATCTAAGTAATAATTCAAATACTTCTTTAGAAAATGTGATTTGCATAATATGGAGTTTTAGAAGAAAACAAGTATAAATTTCAAAAACTAAAGTCCTGTTTGTAACCATTTTATTTTTTGTTTTTGATTTTTGAATATGTTCAACTTATTTCATCTCTATTTCTTACAATGATTAATATATTTCTTAAGTACAATTATTGAATTCTTATCCAATTCTAAAAACAAAAGTAAGTTTTTAAAAACTATTTTTTTAGTTTTCAAATTTTAGCTTGTTTTTTAAACTATTGGTAAAAAATAGAGATAATAAATGAAGAAATTTGGTGGTGGAAGTACTGTCTATAAACATAATTTTAAAAACAAAAAATAAAAAACCAAATGGTTACCAAACAAGGTCTAAATATAAAAAACTTTTATTTTTAAAAAACAAAAAAAAGTGAAAAATGAAATATTTATCCAATAGGGACTTAGGAGATTTTTCAAATAGATTACGGTAATTTCTTAATAATGAAAACTAATTTAATTTCTAAATATATTATTTTGTTCCCTTTTTCCAATTTTGTCCCATATGTCTCAAACTTGATTGAATCCCTCTATGTAGATATGTTGAAATTGGTAAGAAATTTTATTTAGTTTATATATATAATTTTAGAAAATTTTATTTTCTATTAGACAACCATTTTTGGTATGTTTGGTATTTATCAAAGTTTTACTCTATTCCTTATTCACTTTCTTTTAATATATTTCTTTTTCTTTTTGATAATAGATGAGGTGGTGGGATCAAACCTCTTATATCAAGGTTGATAATATATATTTTATGCTAGTTGAGCTATGTTTTTTTTACGCTAATTATAATATATTTGGTTGTTTAGAAAAACTCATGGAATATAATATTAAATCTTAGGTCCGTGACTACTGAAAAATAAATTCATTACCTTTAAATCTTTCATTATTTACTCGATAAAATATTTATGAAAGATTCTACATATTTTAGACAATTAGAAAAGAGTATATATGCAATATGACAAGGTATTGTCACAAAATATTTCAATCGTCATTTTACAATTTTGTTAATCAAGATGAAGGCAATCACTATATAAATTTTAGGCACGTTTAAGATAAAGTTGAAAACTTAAAAACATTCAATACTATACATTTAATCTTAATTTGATTATTTGGTTAGTCTAATTGTTAAATCCACCTATAGCTCAAAGACACCTTTAAAATTATTTTTCAAATATTTTTTTGGAAATTACATGGAGGATTTTTTTAGTTTTAAATAATACTTTGGTTCCTATACTTTGGATTTTGGTTCATTTTGGTCCCTACACTTTCTAATTGTTCATCTTGATAATTGAACTTTCAACTTCAGTTCATTTTGATTCTTAAATTTTTTAAAAGTGACCATTTTAATCTTTAAAAAATGAAATGAAAATGAAAATGTATGGACTAAGATGGTCGTCTTTTCAATGTACAAGGATCAAAGAGAACATTTTGAAAGTATAGGGACCAAAATGAATTAAAGTTAAAAGTATAGGAACCAAAATGAACACTTTCAAAATTTGGAGACTAATATGAACAAAAACCCAAAATATAGGGACTAAAATAGGGTTATTATTATTATTATTATTATTATTTGTTAGAACTGGTTTACAAAACATAAATTAGGTTAAATCGTTCTTGGGAAAAAAAACAAATACTAAAATAAAATAGAAAAATTTCTTTTTGAAAGATACACTCAACCAAGCAAGTACTTGTCTCTTCATAAACTATAATATCTCTAGTGACACACATACATTATAGTAGAAAAAGATATTATAATATTATTGAAAATTCTTTTAAGAATATAAAAGTACCCTTTTTGGCTTTTGGGAATTAAATACAAAACAGGGAAAAAATGGAAAATTGCAATTGGTAAAGCACATGCCAAGTAGGTTTTGATGCATTCAATTGGAGGGACCATTAATGCAGAGTGAAGGCCTAACTTCCTTGATAAAGGACAATGACCCATTTTCACTAATCCTTTTTTTTTTTTTTTTTCTAAAATTTATTCTTAGATTTTCTCTCTTTTTCTTTCTGCTCTATTTTTTTCATTATCATCTAAAAAAAGAAACCTTTTTTATTTTTTTTATTTTTAATTGGGCTAAGTCATTTTTCTCCTTCTCACACATGCTCACATCCATCCCATATCCTTCTCTTCTTCCTCTATCCATCTAAAAGAAGGGAAAGAAAAAAAAACCCAGAATCAGATTGTGAGAGTTCTAAAAAGTTTCCAGCTTTTTTGTGTTTCTCTTGCAGTAATCATTAATTTTGTTGTAATTTGAAGACCCCTTTTACCGATCTCTGTTTGTATGTTCTGGTAATTTCTTTCTTTAAACCTCTTGTACTTCTCCTCAGTTCTTCCCCTTTTTCTGTTGGTGTGTGGTTCATCTTCTTGGGAAAATTTTGGTTTGTGTAAAAGTATTGGCTGATTTTGACTTTAGGAACGTTTTTGCTGACTACCCTTTTGATTTTGTTTCTTGTTTGTTGCATCAAACTTTGTTATTGCTGAGCTCTTCTTCTTCATGTTTTGGTTATATTTATTCCCAAGTGGGTTGGTTTGATTGTCTGAATTTGTGTGTTTTTGCTATGGTTTTTCTCTTTTTTCTGACTAGCAATTATGATTGTGCAAAAGAGTTAGACGATTGATTTATTCAGTGTATGAAATCATTGCAGGATGCTAAGTCTATTTATTGTCGCCATGGTCCTCATGGGTCAGAATTGATTGTTCACGAAAGTTCTCTTCTCTTCCTCTTTATTCTCGTGCCGAGTATGAATTTGTGTTAGTTTCTTGAAGCTGGGGCCATGGTTAGTGGCCATACATTCCATTTAAAGGCAGGTTCAGGTTTCCTACATATCCTCAGTTTTCCAATTGTGTTCTTTTTTAATTTGCAGCTGAAATATTTGCCTTTTTTGGGCAGTTTCTTTTAACATAATTCTGGATTTTAGCAAATAGCTTATGCGGATTTTGTTGAGGGGGAAATCATGGGGGCATGGTATATATTTTCATTTGTCGGTTGGGTTCTTAATCTTTGTTTCGAGCTAACTGAATTCTCTTGCTATAAGTAACCACTTTGGAACTGCCTTTTTTTGGCATTTGTAGGGATTTCAGCAGTGATTTTGATCCTTTATTTTATGTGATTTTGATCTATTGCAGAAGCTGCATTTAGCTTGTTCATATAGTTGATTCTAGTTTTGGCAATCTAGAAGGATTTCTAAGGGAACGTTTCAAGGATCTGATTGCAGTATGGGTTACATATGTGATTTCTGTGGGCAACAAAGGTCGATTGTGTACTGCCGATCTGATGCTGCAGCTTTGTGCTTATCTTGTGACCGAAATGTTCACTCTGCTAATGCCTTGTCAAGGCGCCACTCAAGAACATTGTTATGTGATCGATGCCATTCACAAGCAGCATTTGTTAGATGTCCTGAAGAGAATATTTCACTTTGTCAAAATTGTGACTATATGGGGCATAGCTCATCTGCCTCCATTTCATCTCGAAAGAGGCAACCAATCAATTGCTACTCAGGCTGCCCGACGGCTGCAGAGCTCTCATCTATTTGGTCATTTGTTCTAGATCTCACTTCTGGAAGTGATGCTTGTGAGCAAGAATTAGGATTGATGAGCATTGCCGAAAATAGTGCAGTAAATGCTTGGGGCCCTGATGATAAAGCTGGTCAAAACGGATCTGGTGTAGATGAAAGCCATGAATTCGCAAGTGAAGATAAATCAATTTGGTATGGGTCATCTTCAATGCCTCACATTATGGACCAACCAATTACTAGGGATGCAACTTCACCCAAGGTATGTAACAATAAAAATTATTCTCCAGAAGTAAATTAAAACCGGATGGGTTTCTGCATCTGTTATGTTGTTTCATTTAATCCAAATCCTTCTCATATGGTGTGGTTTCCCCAAAATGCTTGATGTTAGACCTAACTAGTAGACAAAGTACATAGTCATAATTTTACCAAACTAAGTTGGAATGACAAGCCAACAAGCTCATAGACCCATAGTTTCATATCTTAATCTTAATGGCCATCTATCTACTTCTACCATATTAACACCTTATGGTTTTCTTTCTAAAAATGTTAGTAGATTGTAAGAACAGAATGTACAAGCAAACTTTCCAGTTGAGAAGTCCTAGGTTAGTGTCTTAATTGCCATTATCTGTCATGATTTTCATTTTGAAAGGTCGTGGTATCACTTAGTCGTTTGTAAGAATGGTATGTATAAGCCATTTTTGACGCTATGGATTTTTCATTTGACAAGTCAAACAATTTCTGGAACAACTGGAGAAGTTAAAAATTTCCACCAACTATTTTATTGAAAACCATAATTATTTTTCAAAGATGTACTTTTGTTGTGTATTTAAAATTATGATCAAGGATCCTCACTTTAATCTCCATTAGTGGATAGTTGTTACCTTTCACTTTGAAGTTGATATCGGGATCTGTCATTTTTTCCAACTGTTTTCTTTCTTCTGATCTCATATTGGAGAAATTATGGTTACCACTGTGCACAACGCAAAGTTATATACTGGAGCACTTCTTTTCAAAAGCCATTGTTTTTTGTTTTTTATTCAAGGAGTCATGGACCTTGCTGAATAAATATTTGGATACATATTGATTATCATTATCTTTCGACTCTGCAGTGAACTCTAAAACTTCACTTGTTATTTGTTGTTCTCTAAATTCTTAATATTCATTATGGTCAACTCTCATTTTTATAACTTGAAAATAATTCTGCCCTCCTATATTTTTCAAATGATGCAAAGTTGTTTTATATTTGCATAAATACTTTTAAATGGCTCTACAGGCAGCAGTGTGACTCTAGTTTACTTTGCTTGCTAAAATTACCCGATGATGACTTTTCGTGATGACCTTTATGTCTTAGAATTCAATAGTTTTTTCATAAGAATCTTTGCAAATTTCACACTATTAATATGCAGTTGCACTATCCTGGAACAAAAGGTCCTGAACTTGACATTGAAGATGACCTCTACGAGACTTTGAATATGGATGAAGATAGTTTGAATATTGAAAATTATGAAGAACTATTTGGTGTATCTCTCAGTTATTCTGAAGAACTGCTGGAGAATGGTGGTATTGATAGTTTGTTCAGGATGAAAAACTTATCTGCTGCTAAATCTGGTTGCCCTGGCGCAGCTCCTGCAGAGGTATCTCAGTCCCCTTGCAGCAATAGCTTTTTGATTGTTTATGGAAGTTAGTCTCTCATTGTTTCATGTCATTTGCTACCTAATTTCACGAGGATGTACACATTGGTAGTTGTTTCTCAAGGATAAATTTGTAAGGATTTGATAAATTACACACCACTTGATTTAAGTCTAAGCTATAACAAGCATTAAGATACCAGTAATTACACTTGAGTATACTTAACAATTTTGAGCTCTGAATTCAGAATTAAAACATGCTTATTGATAAGTACGCCTTCAGCATTGGATCCAAGAACTGTGTTGAACAACAAGACTCAAAGAACTCAACCCAACAGCCCCAAAACCTATTTGATCTCAACCCCTAAGATAGGCTAGAATACATATTACTTGGATGATCAAACAAGTGAGGGATTGGACAAAGCTCATGGCTCCATCAACCCTTATCTTTGAATCACTCCACAAGCAAGATTGATCAAGTCAAGCTTAAAAGATTCTAAACATGCAACCTAAACTTCATAGAATTGTAAAGAAACTTAGCTCTAGGCTAAAAGAAAGCTCAAAAACTCTTTTACTACCTATTTCCAAGTCTTTTATGCAAAGACAAATTACATGACATTACATAGCCTCAAAATTAAAACCCTTGAAGTAATTTGAAGGGTAGGTTCCTGAATTTGATGCTTCACTTGCACAAACGGAAGCTTGAGATGCAATTGAATACGTTTAATTGCAACCTATTCATATCATTTGCTCAACATGAATGCTTATAATTCAGGGGGTGTCAGGCGGTTTTGTTAACAATACGATGCAGCCTCCAAGCAGTAATGCAGCATCGGCAGATTCCGTAATGAGCACAAAGACTGAACCGGTCCTTTGTTATAACAATAAGCAAGAGCACTCCAGTTTATCGTTTTCTGGCATGACTGGAGAGAGTAGTGCAGGAGATCATCCAGACTGTGGAGCTTCATCAATGCTTCTAATGGGAGAGCCTCCATGGTGTTCCATGAGCACTGAGAGTTCCTTCCAGTCATCTAATCGCAGTGATGCTGTAATGCGCTATAAGGAAAAGAAGAAAGCTCGAAAGTGAGAATTTAAGATGAACTTTAGACATGTGCATGCATATGCAGTTTTTTTCTCTACCCATTCTGCATGTTCTTAACTTTTTTGCTTATAATGTTAGCACTTTCAAGTTGGAATTGAAATTCTGAATTATCACCAGTTACACAACATAAATTTCCAGAAAGAGCGATGAACTGTTGTGAATACTGTAAAAATCTTCCAGGCTAATGGTTAAAAGATGCTGAAAATAAGTATGGTTGTTTATTGTCTTTCTTAAATAGCTGTAAATAAGGTGCATACTCCCAAGTAGCTATAATCCCTTTTAGCTTCTTACATAATTATTTCATAAAGCTTTTGCATTATATTATCATTTATTGTTTGATCCTCTCATAGGTTTGAAAAGAAGGTGAGGTATGCCTCTCGCAAAGTTAGGGCTGATACTCGAAGACGTGTCAAGGGGCGCTTTGTCAAAGCTGGAGAAGCTTATGACTATGATCCATTGAATCAAACCAGAAGCTACTGAAAGTTCAACTTTTGGAATGAACATGAAAAAGGAAAAAAAAAGAGAAAAAAAAAAAGGATATGTGGCTTAAGGGTCCAACATTGTACTCCAATCGATGGATAAATATTGATATCTCAGTGTTGGACGGGAAGTATAGACGTATACAAACAAACCTGAGTTTCATCAGGTAGATGTACAAAAGCCGGGTCTAATAGCTCTATCGATACAACTCGTGGGGCCAAAAAATCTGTATCCATACCACCTAAAACTAACAAAAATATTGGCATCCAAGACAATGTACATTTCGGGGCTCTAAGTGATGGGTATAGTTTTCTTGGTTAATCAATGCAGCTTCAGCTCGTTTGCTATGTACTTAAAAGTTTGAAAAAAAAAAAAAAAAATACTGATCTGATCATTGGCTGGCAATGGCTGTGTTCACAATATGGAGGTCACCTCTTCCTCCTTGCTTTTGGCTACTTGACAAACATGGCTGCACCAAATTCACAGTTTCCAGGTAATCTTGATTCCCTTTTCAACTGACTTGTAAATTTGATAATCTGTTTATTTGCTGAGGTAGAAACATGCAGCCAGAACAATTATATTTGGGACAAAACTGAACTGTTGTAAGTTAAAATTTCCTTAATGGCACACAATGAATGTATATGTTGCAAAGATTGGTATTAGTATTTAACCAATTTTGTAGTCCATTTTCTCTCCTTTTTTACCCTCCAATTACTTTCACAGAGATATTAATAGTTTATATTCTGTCAAGAGCTCGTAAGTTCTTTGTGCAGGATGTCAGCAGTCGCATTGGAAAGTCCAAAAGGCATATAACCAAATCAAGCATCTATACACATGTTTCAATATGGAATTCACTATGTTTTTTCTTCTTATTTTCTATTTTTTTGGGGTCAAATTGAAATAAAGATGGGATTGAGAGTATAACATAGCCTAAACCTCACTCCTTGTGGTGGTTGACTTCAACATATTCTGAAAAGATGAGAATGTTATATTCTTTTAATAGGGTTAAAAGAGGACCACTTTGTTTAGATTCTTTTTTAATCATCTTTTCATTTTGATGAATGATTTAGACTCAACATGGTCAAGAATTAAGATTCTCTATTGAAAGAAGAACACGAAACTCGCTACAAATCACTTTTTAGTTCTATCTACTTGGTTTATAAATTTAAAAGATGTTTAATAAGGCTTTAAACTTTCCATTTTGTGCTCAACACGTTTATCAAGTTTCAATTTTGTACTTAATACGTTTATGAAGTTTTAATTTTGTGTCAAGTAAGTTCATGACTTAGTCAATGTTGGATCTTTTAGATAGTTGAATTTTTGTAGTTTTGTAGTTTTATTAAACAAGAAAAACTCAATTTTATATCTAATATATTAGATATTTTTTTAAAATTTTGAATATAAAAGAAACCTACAAGGCACAATTACCTGCAATTGAAAGCTCAATGACTAGTACACATTTTAAATGTTTTAAATAAAATTAAAAGTACAGAGAATTTCTAAATTTCCGACCTCTTTAGACATAAACTTAAAATTTAGGAATTAAGGCCATGTTTATGGAAGGGCAATGAATTTTGGTGTAATTCGAATTGGTTTATATTCATGGATCGATGGAAATGGGACTCAATTGTAATGATTATTTGATTGTAATTGATCACGTTTAACTATCATTATACAAAGGTAATCTAATATTTTTTTTCAAATTTTCAAACAATTGATGGAACCCCCATTTTCGCAAACATTTTGAAAACGTATATGGAACTTGATTGTCTTCTTCTACTTCTTGCTACATCGTCCAATTAAAACTTTAGGGTTTACCAATTGGGTGTTCGATCATCAGTAAGTACATCGTATCTGGTTATTATGCTCCATTAGTGGTTCATTGCACACCTTGAACATGTTCAATTTTTATGTTCATAACTTTTCAACTAGGGTTTATAAAAGTCGCAATTTTTTTTCTCCGATTTCCATGACCGTGTACATGGAGTTTAAGAAACTCAAAATCTATTTTACCATGGACACTGTAGTTGCATTGAAACAGTTGCATTGCATGTTATCTTTGTTCTACTGGAGTGTTATGAAGTTATCGTTTGTTGTATTGATTTGGTCAAACCTTTGCAGTTCATTATTCGTTCCATTTTCGTTACGTTATAAGTTACTGTTTCCGTTTCCTTTTCCGTTGTGGTTGGGGTTACTGTTTGCGATTGCGATATGTGTATGATTAGTAAACACATGAATGAAGTTGTGACCTTGATCCCCAATAGAAGCAGTAAATATGTATTACTACTGCAAACGATAACTCAAACGGTATGACTTAAAATATGTATACGTTTCTTAAAAATTATTACAGAGTTGACATGACACAACTTCAATATAAGATTCATGAGGCGAAAGTGGTATCCTACTCAGTACACCAATATGTCCCGTATCAAGCATGCCAACATTGTTATCAAGAGAAAGTTCAGTCCTGCACGATTGGATATGTTTAGAAGAACGATTTTCGGCCACTTTGTTGATATGAATATAACATTCAACAGTTTTTTTTTTTTTTTTTTTTTTTTGGGG
>NC_052353.1:51296024-51440514 GCF_009727055.1 Benincasa hispida | reverse complement strand
AAATTTCCCCTTTTTTTTTTTTTTTTTTTTTTTTTTTAATAAACCTACTTATTTTGAAATGTTAATATATTTTTGTTTGGGTCCCATCAATCTCGCCAACTTCATCAACAAACGAACATCTCACGTAGTAGTAGTGAACAAATACATGGAAAATAAGAAGATATTCATCACAGGCATAATAAAATATAACTTTATCGATATGGTTTTCGATTACATAAAACAATAGATCGAAGACCCTAAAACAATAACTGTATTATTTTAATGAACGGTGTTAGTCATCTAGAACAATAACCGTTATCAATAAATCCGAGCAGTACAACAACAACTGCTGACATGTGAGGGCAAATTTTGGAAACTTGGATGAAATTATCAGAAAAAGGGTGTGGGTCCTACGTAATATTCAAACACAATTCGATTGGTCACCCATTGGTCTTCATTCATATTATATTACTTTATTATGGTTTTCCAACTGGGCCTACCTGTCAGGAAGAATGCACAACGCCGATACACACTATCAAACGTAATAAAATGGATTCCACTTTCCAAATTACGTTTCATATATTGCGATTCACCTTCTGTAAACATGCTCGAAGCTCGTAATATAACACTCATTACATAATATCTTTCATTATTTCCATGGTGGAGATAGTCTTATTATGAGCTTAACAAAATTCACAAAAAGAATGGTGAATAATGTAATTTATAAAACCTGACCAAATGAAGAGAAATTTTCACAGATAGAAAAAAATGTCAAATTATTTAAAAAAATAAAATAAAATAAATACTGATAGGCACTGATTAACTTCTTAACTCTATTAATGGTAGACTTGTATAAGTTTCTATCATTGATAGTATCAATGATAGACTTTTATTAGTTTCTATCACTACTAGACACCAATAGACTTCTATTAGCTTTTATCAGCGATAGACTTATATCGACTTCTATCAGTGACAGACATTGACAACATTATCTATCATAAGTATCTAAAAGCAATCAATGTCTAGTGTATGTATTATAAACTATCTAAAAAAAACAACTAGCAACAACAAAATGATAGGCAATTGATAGGTAATTGATAGGTAATTGATAGGCAATTGATAGTAGTCTATCAATGTCTATCTGCGATAGATTAGATAGTGATAACAATGGTTATCACAACTATCTAAAAGCAACAAAGTTTTCATATTCAATAACGTCTAGTGTATAGTTGTTGCAGCAAAATTATGAACAAAATTATTACTATTGATAGACCATTGATAGTAATTTATCACTGTTTATCATTGATAGACTGTGATATATGATAATGTTCTATGATAGATAATGATAATATTCTATCACTTGGCCTATCACTCATTACATAATATCTTTCATTATTTCCATTGTGGAGATAGTCTTATTATGAGCTTAACAAAATTCACAAAAAGAATGGTGAATAATGTAACTTATAAAACCCGACCAAATGAAGAGAAGTTTTCACAAATAGAAAAAATGTCAAACTATTTATAAAAATAACAAAAAAAAAAAAAAAAAAAAAAACTGATAAACACTAGTTAACTTCTTAGTTCTATCAATGATAGACTTGTATAAGTTTCTATCAATGATAGTATCAATGACAAACTTCTATTAGTTTCTATCACTAATAGACACCGATAGACTTCTATCAGCTTCTATTAGTGATAAATTTATATCAGCTTCTATCACTATTAGGCACCGATAGACTTCTATAAGTTCTATTAGTGATAAATTTATATCAGCTTCTATCACTAATAGGCACCGATAGACTTCTATAAGCTTCTATTAGTGATAAATTTATATCAGCTTCTATCACTAATAGACACTATCTATGACCAACATTGACAACAGTGTCTATCACAACTATCTAAAAGCAATCAATAACAATGTTTAGTATATGTATTATAAACTACCTATAAAAAAAACTAGCAACAACAAAATGATTATATATTGATAGTAGTCTATCAGTGTCTATTTGTGATAGATAGTGATAACAATGGCTATCACAACTATCTAAAGCAACAAAATTTTCATATTCAATAACAACGACTATTGTATAGTTGATGACAACAAAATTAAAAAGAAAATTATTACTAGTAGTCTATCACTGTTTATCATTGATAGACAGTAATATATGATAATGTTCTATGATAGATAATGATAATGTTCTATGATAGATAATGATAATATTCTATCACTTGATCTATCATTTACCTTCCATTATCTATGATTATCATTCTAATTACTATTTTGGAACTAGCAACAAAACTACCAAAAAACTACTATCACTTGGTCTATAATTTAGCCTTTCATTTCTAGTAACAAAATTATAAATAGAGAAGAAGAAGATGATGATTTATAATTGAAGAAAAACTAATTTACATTCTTGAACTAGCAACAAAACTATAATAGAGAAGAAGAAGATTTACCATTAAAGAATAATAAGGAGAAGAAGGGAATGGAGGAGAAAAGGAAGGAGAACCGAAGATGGAGAAAATAATTAAATTTTGTTATTTGTGTAAATATTTTTCCTTATTTTTCTATTTTTGAAAATCCAAGATATATTCTTTTATTATCAATCAATTAAGAAAATCATTTACTATACTTTCGAGACAACCTGTCCTATATTTAGTGCTCGAAAAATTTCGATGGAGAGAATAATTAAATTTTGCTTGAACACCATCTCTTTTACAGTTGGTCACTTTACAATCCAAGTGTTGGGATGCAGGTTAAATACACATTTCTTTCAAATTAATTATGCAAATCCATACAAATGTAGACCAAAATTTGTATTTTCAAACCAATTTGCTCGAAAAAAACCTACAAAATGGGCGACATTTATACAGTTGAATCTCACCAAAGGGCAGATTTAAAAATTGGACAAAGAAATAGAGGGAAGAAATTCTTTCTTTTTGAATAGCTGAGGCATACATGGTGAATTTGCTAACAAGCCAAAATGGAACCCAGCTTTGTGAGTATAAGCAACTTGAAAGCTACAACAAACTAGGCAAAATTCACTTGGAAGTTTTAGACTAGTCAATCATCTTCATCTGAACTACTGTCTTCCAACATCCTCCCATTGTCCTCGGCCATCGTCGTCATATTATCCTGCACAGGTATAATTGATCAACATGCGAAAGAAACAGAGATGCAACCGACATTAGGCTTCAAAAGTATATCGACTCTTACTGGCATCTTATCCCAGTCTTTTAACTTGGAATTGGTCAGCATATAATTATCACGTAATGGAGCCCAGGCAGGGCCTTCAGCGTCCGCTGCACCACCTGATGTGTTTAACTGTTCGACACAGAGATGGCCATTTGAGTTTGTTGCATTATGGACATGAAAGAACAGATAGTATATGATGGTGACCTAAGTTTCACTCACTTAATCAACACCCCGATCGATGCAATTTTCCCTGCAGGGCTTGGTCCCGTTCCCCATCCCATTTACCTTTTTTAAAATTTTGTATCATTTTTATTGTTGTTGTTATCGTGAATTTTCTGCAGGAGACCCTGTCCCAATCCTCATAAAATCTAACATGAAATTTTGTGGGGACATGAAAGTCAGTCATCCCTATCCCTGTGGACCCATGGACATCCCTACCCTTCCCCATTCCACTGCCCACATACAATAATGATGATGAAGGTGATAATTAAGAAGGCCACGGATAATCGGTGCACAGAGAATCGGTGTTTGTAGAAAGTAACATCAATTGTAAGGATTAAAAATAGAATTTACCAGCACTTCGTTAAAATCGGAAGACGAAAAAGCAGAAAAATATCCAACCTTTGCATTACTGTTTGTTGCTGACAAAGTTGGCTTGCCCAACTCAGAAAAGAAAGCTTCTTTTCTGCGCTTATTTATAGCTGGCAGTATAAACCAAATCAATTGGTCAGAATGAGATAGATAGAATGAAAAACCACTCAAGACATGGTTTCACCCTCAAATCTTGAATGGCAACTCACATTCACAAGTCAAGAAAGAAAGGATAAATGCCTTAATACACAGACAAAATGGGTCTAACAAGGTTACGAACATGAAATAATCCTATATAAGAAAATAGGGGAAGGCTAAGTTGACTGGAAGTAAGCATGAGAAACTAATAGGTCGATAAATTCGAGGGACGTAACTCGTAAATCACTGATTGCTGCAAAGTCATCACATACATATAATTCCAAACAAAGTCAATAAATTAGCCAACTAGCCTATGACTCATCAAAGCAGAAACCACAAAATGAAATATAAGACATACATCACATGACTCGGAAAATCAAGCTACAAGAATATATACAATGCAACATGCATTTACAACAAAATCAATTGAATGCTTTAGAGGGACAGCATATTCACAAGGCAAGGGAAAAGAAAGTGAAGATTATATTTACTTCTACACAATTTGAGATTTTGTTAACTTCTGAGATCTAAGTTACGTAGGAGGCATAATACCTTTAGCATCTTTAGTTCTTGAAGGATTCAAACCCTTCTGAGCATGTTGTGCCTTGTTGACCTGTATCATATTGAAAATAGTGGAATTCAGTGATAAATGCAACATAAACAAGGAGGATGTGGCAAAAAAGTTGTCTGAAATCAAAATTTGGCTACTTACAGCGTTAAACAACTTGACAACTGACAATCAGCAAGCAACAATACACATGGAGATAAATGTGTTAGTATGATGAGAGATGTAATGATCCCAGTCAAATAAAAAAAATAACCACACCCATCTCAAAGTAAAATAGAACTAGGCTACCTCCTTTTGTAGCAACACCAATAAGAAACTTTTCATGAGAATCCAGGTAGGTAGCAGGTTTCACATGACCTTTTTCACCTACCTACAATATTCAAACATTTACAATCAACCAATTTTAAGCAAAAGCTAAATCATACAACAAACAAGATATTTTATTTGAAAGAAAATACCAGTTGTTTCTCTTTTTTGGCCAATCCTTTAACCTTCCGCTCAGCTTCCTCTTCTGCAAGCTTTTCAACAATAAGCTTCTTGTTTGCTGATAATATAGGACCCTGCAACACAAATATGGCACAATCATTTCTTCACTACTTCAACTAGCAAAAATAATTCAGACACATTTAAAATATAAACTACCAGAGTTTCATCAGATATGCTCTTCTTGAGAATACTCCTGAATGCAGCTCGAAAGGCTCTACAACCTTCTGCAAACTTCGTTATACCTGGTTGAATTTCACCATTTTCATCATCTTCGGACAGCTCGACATCTGCATTCACATCCTTCCCTTCATCTTCACCCTCAGAAAACTCTTCATCCCCAACCTCCTCCGCATGACTGCACACCAAAACTTTTCTCTCATTTTCAACCATCGGAGCCTTCTCATCGTTGTCGTCATCCTCTGAATTATACTCACGCGCCCGTTTTTGGAAGAGTTTCTTCATCTTCCTATCAACCTTAACTTTGTTTCCACTTCCACCCATCATCCTCGGTCTTTTATTGTTCCTAGAACCCATCTTTTTCCTCCTCTTTGCACCTCTCACCAATTCTACTGCATTCCCGACATCAGCCATAGTACCTGATTCTAATGCAGAGCTTATCCCAAACAAAATATTTCAACAGTCTTAACACCTGTTTGAAACACCCTGAATTTGGAAGCATAACATATCAGTGTGTTCCGATGCCCAAAAAAATACAGGATATTAAACTAACCCCATATGATTTCATTTTCTATATAAATTTAGTTTACGCCAGTGCCACAAAAAGCCACCCTATGCCAGTTCATAGGCATCCATAGTTTCCTCAATATTCAAGAAGCCTCAATGTCCCTCAGTCAAACTTAAACTCAATGTTAACTTTCTATTTTATTTGTTCATTGTTGGGTTTTATTTAATTGATAACAATAATTTCAATTGCAGCCTTTCCGTTCCAACAACTTTTTTATACCCAACTAAACTAAGTGAATTTTCTCTTTTGCTTTGCTCATCTTCTTAAACATTTTATCCTCTTCAAATATTGATTTCGGATAGAAATGATATGTTTTCCTTTATTCCTTTTGATTCATTTTTTCCTCTAATACACGTTCTTAGATTTATATTTTCATTTAGACTACTTGAGCAATGGTTGAAGAAGCAATCAACAACTAAAAAAAGAACAAATTGTTCTTGATTTTCTTCTCCGTCCGTGAAGAGAATAAACAAGCATAGTCCAACGAAACAAACTAAAACAAAAAAAATAAAACCTTGGAGATCTGAAAAATGAGCGACGGCGGCCCGGGTAAGGGGCTGAACTACTGTGCTTGTAAGAAGAATGAAAACAGATATAAGTAACTCAGAGGAAGGGGGCAGCAGGCACTTCTTCGAAAGGGTGAGGCTGCGGCAGCTAGAAACGCAGCATCCGACGGCAGCTGCTGAGACGGCGTCGGGCAGGAACAGCGAGCGGAGTGCGGCGGCGGGCAGGGTGCAGCAATGGACGGAGAGAGTGGCTGGACGAGAAATAGGGTTTAGTAATAAGAAAAATAAGGATGGTTTTTTAAAATTTAAAAAGAAAAATAAATAATCTGATGATTGAATTTGATGCGCACGGAAGAGTGGGAAATTGAAGATAAAAGGAAATATTGATTTTTTTTTAAAAAAATATTAAACTATTTATAGAAATAATAAAAAAAATAAGTAGATTTCTGTTAACAACTATTATTCGTAGAAATTTATCATTAGATATAAGTCTACTCGTGTATATCAATGATAGAAACGGATAGAAATTTAAAACGAAAATTTACTATTTTAAGTAAGTAGTTTCTCTTATTTTTTATTTTTTGAAAATCCTTTTTTTTCACAACAAATATATATGTTAATTATATCAAATATTTTCATCTTTGAAATAAGTCATTTCAAATAACACATGAATGTATATATATTTTTTAATATTATAAGTGAGAGTTTGTATGTATGGATATTTAAATATCCACCCCAATAAATAAACTAACAACTATATTTCAAATTACCAAAGTTGGTGATGGCTGACAGTGTTGATTTAGTTGGAGTCTTATCTTTCGACTGTTTAGTACTTGATCGTTAGTGCCAAAAAATCCTTACATCCTAGTGAAGGAACTCTTATTCAAGAGTACCTGCGAGCGGAAGCGGATCTTTCCAATTTATTGTGACAAAATTTCCACATATACATTTAAAACATACTAATATGCATTCATAACACTAAATTACTGGGCTTGCTCAAAGGAACAATAAATAAGAGATCGAGAGGTCATACCAATTGAAAACTTTTCTTCACAGCAAATCTCGCTTTCATTGGAACGACAAGCTATCGTTCAGCAAATCCCAATCGTCTACCTCGAACAGTCTCCACACAAATAGAAGAAAACGGGGATGACATCACCACTTAGAGCCCTCAGTATTCTCGGAGTGAGAATCCTAAAGGTGGGCTTTTGTTCGGATTTGGTAAAGGGGAGGAGGAAGGGAGATCATATACAATGATCAAGCAAGTGGAAGAAAGGCTCGTCTATCGTATAGACAAAATGCTTGATCGTTCAGGTGAAGTATACGATCGCGTAGGAAAAAATAAGCGATCGTCTAAATGATTATGTAGGAAAAGCTAAACGATCGTCTATATGATCGTTTAGTAAATATCGGGTGCTAAACGATCGTTTAGTAAATAGCGGGCGCGGGTGTAAGTGTTAAGCGATCGCTCAACACTATCGTGTAGGTAAGCGATCGTTCAACACTATCGTATAGGCACTGATTTTACTAAGCGATGACACACTTCAATACTATGTTCGCTCATCCAATGCTCAACACACAGTGAGCTATTTAAGTGTCTCAAAGCGATTTTTAAACTTATTCATCCGTTATGAAAACAGAAGAGATGGTGACCTATTATCCCTTAACTGTCTAATTAATAGACAATGAATATAATCACATTATATTCATAACCTATGGATTAAAATCATATATTAACCAAAGTATTTTTCTTCCACTAGATATAAATCATATTTACATCAAATTTCCTCCAAATTAATGTATCTCATACATAAAGTTAATTATATCAGATATAATTAACTAGTTCAATTATATCATATATATATAACTGAACTTCCTCTTGTCAATTTGAACATTTCAAACTAACACAAAAACTGATTCTCAACTTGTATCCAAGTTACTAAGGAAACCTTATCGACCTATGGCTCGAAGCTTCAACGGTATGTGAATAACTGACTAAACTCTTTAGCCACAATATCCACCATCCGTTAACTGCCAAGCATTCCACTAAAGATCGACAGTTGAACTCTTCTTACCATAGATATATGTTAATGTCCATTTGATATAACCAATCATCAGTACGATGACCCTTCACAGATGCTCGTAAGTATAGCTGGGCCAATTTACCGTTTTACCCCTGTAGTTACATTTTACTCCTTAAGTATCACTGATCCCTCTAGTGAACAATACAACATAGTTCTACTATTTGTGAACACCTCTCGGATTATGAGAAGGTGTGTGGCGCTACATCTTTCAAGCCTCGGGATCAACCCTTAAGAGAGCAATCTATTTACTTATCCTTGATTGGGGGAAGGAGTGAACTCCATCTTGTGAAGCTGAGTTCCCAGTTCCCAAAGACGAATCCCCAAAGTGGTAGGTTTGAGTCGGCGCTCTGGTCACTTGCACCCATGCAAATCAAAGGACCGCCCTCAATGGTAGGAGTTCCCAACTCACTCCGGATTGAGGTCATGTTACCTATGGTCATCCTTGTGAAGTGAAGTCTTTATCATGAATGGAGTTATATGACGAGACGTTAACACTTCATGGTTAGGTCTTATACAAACTCTTTGTATAGGATACCCCCGCTCGCATGTCCCCTACACGAATGATCAGGATCAGACCATCTGTGACCAGTCACAACACTTGTAACTATTCTACAAAGCGGATCGCGTCCGTAGTATTACCAGGATAAGATTTCCTTCCTATATCCATATACTACAGACCATTTTGGTTGTCACTTAAGACATGATTCACTTGTATGTCACTACATACATGCTTAAGTTACATAAAGACAACCAGGGATATTAAGTTTATTAGTTTGTGGTAAAATAAAAACATCTAAATGTGCAAAGTCAATAAGTGAAGTAAATATCATATATATTATACATCATAAACATTTGTACAAAATTGTTTACAAACTATAGGACACGAGACTTTAGGACATAAACCCCAAAAATCTCCCACTTGTCCTAAAGCGAAGTGGGAGTACAAAAACAAACAATAAACTAGGACATAAAAAACTAGTACAATAAAATCTCCCACTTCCTTAGTCTAGCTGCGAGTGGTCCCGTAGACCTATGTTCTTAAGGTGACCCTCAAACACTATAGCCGTGAGAACCTTCGTAAACAGATCAACAACGTGTTGCTTCGAGGCGATCTTCGTGATGATCACATCTTCTCGATGCACTATCTCGCGGATCAGATGATACTTCCGCTCTATGTGTTTGCCGCGCCTGTGACTCCTGGGCTCCTTGGAGTTTGCCACAACACCACTATTGTCACAATAGAGAGTGATGGGCCTAGACATATCTGGAACAACTTCCAGCTCTGTCAAGAACTTTCTGAGCCAGACGACCTCTTTAGCAGCTTCACAAGCCACTACGTACCCAACCTCCATCGTGGAGTCGACAATGCACCCTTGGTTTGAACCTGTCTCTTATACACATCTAGATGTGTATAAGAGACAGCTATTCCCACAGCATAGTAGATGTCTGGCCTAGTACAGAGCATCACATACATCAAACTGCCAACGACAGATGCATATGGGACCCGTCTTATCTCCTCAACCTCTTGAGGCGTCTTAGGACACATGTCCTTAGACAAAGTGACTCCATGTCTGAATGGTAGTAGGCCTCTTTTGGAGTCTTGCATCAAGTACTTGAGAAAGATCTTGTCAATATACGATGCCTAAGACAGTGCTAGTACTTTATTCTTACGATCCCAAAAGATCTGTATACCCAGAACAAACTGAGCTTCTCTCAAATCTTTTATTTGGAATAAAGGTCACTAGTTAGTTTTTAACTGCAGTAAGTAGACCTACATCATTCCCGATGAGTAGAATATCGTTTACATACAACACTAAGAAAGCTACTGAACTGTTGACTATCTTCTTGTAAACACAAGGTTCATCAACGTTTTGCTCAAAGCCATACGATTTGATAACAACATCAAATCGAATATTCCAAGAACGAGACACCTGCTTCAGCCTATAAATGGACTGATTCAGTTTGCAAACTTTTTGCTCTTGACCTTGGGCAATGAATCCTTCGGGTTGCACCATATAAATGGTCTCCTCAAGATTGCCATTCAGAAAAGCCGTCTTGACGTCCATTTGCCAGATCTCATAATTATAATAAGCGATAATGGACAGGAGGATGCAGATCGACTTTAACATGGCAACAGGTGAGAAAGTCTTCTCATAGTCGATTCCCGCCACCTGGGTATAACCCTTTGCCACAAGTCGAGTCTTGAAGGTTTGCACCTTCCCATTAGCACCCCGTTTGTGCTTGTAGATCCATTTACAACATATAGGTCATACCCCATTAGGCTGATCTACAAGAACCCATACTGAGTTAAAGTACATCGACTCCATCTCGAGATTCATGGTTTTAAGCCATTCATCTCGGTCAACATCCTTCATTGCCTTTTGATAAGACAACGGATCCTCAACGTCGCCATCTGCCACCATAGCTAGAATTTTCGTGAAACCCAGATAGCGATCAGGCAGGTTTGTAACCCTCCCACTGTGTCGAGGTTCCTTCAAATCTTGAGGTGGAACCAACCTACCAGATGAACTATCATCAACAACTCTAATTGATGAAGTAGGTCCTTCAACAACTCTTGTTGTAGTTTTAGTAGTTTTGTTGGAAAGCTCACGTAACACGACTTTACTATGTGGATTGTGCTCCCTGATATGATCCTCCTCTAGGAAAGTAATCCCCCTGTGTACCTTTGGGGTAGCCTACAAAGAGACACAACCTTGATTGTGATTCCAACTTCTTGGGATTTGCCTCAAGCACATGTGTTGGGCAATTTCATATGCGGAAGTGACGTAAACTAGCTTTACGCCCGTTCCACAACTCCAGAGGTGTTCTCGCAACACTCTTAGAAGGAACACAGTTGAGAATGTAAACCTCAATCTCCACTGCAAAACCTCAAAACGAGTTTGGGAAGAAAGCATAATTCATCATCGAATGAACCATGTCCAACAAGGTTCTATTTCTCCTCTCCGCTACACCATTCTGCTGAGATGTATCCGACGTTGAGAGTTGGGAACGATTCCATGTTCTAATAAATAGTCCTGGAACTCAGAATCCAAAAACTCTCCATCTCAATCTGATCAAAGTGTTTTAATTCGTCTATCTAAAGCATTCTTAACTTCAACCCTAAATAATTTGAACTTTTCAAAAGATTCAGACTTTCGTTGAATCAGATAAACATACCCATATCTCGAGTAATCATCCGTAAAACTGATAAAGTACTCATAACCTCCTCGAGCTCGCACATTCATAAGATCGAAAAGGTCAGAATGTACTAATTCTAGAGGCTCTTTGGCTCGATAACCTTTTTCAGTAAAAGGTCTTTTAGTCATCTTATCCTCAAGGCAAGATTCGCACACTGGTAAAGAATTTTTTTCTAACTCGCCTAAAAGGCCATTCTTCACCAATCTCTCAATCCTATTGAGATTGATGTGCCCTAATCGAAGGTATCAAAGTTGGGCATTTTCTTTTGGAGAAACTTGTTTGCGTTTAGATTGAGTTACGACAGATTTAAACATCTTTATGTTATGGAGGGAACTTAAGGCTAACGGTTTTAGCACATACAAGTTATTTTCCAGTTTAGCTATAAAAATTTCAACACCATCCTTATGAATAAACACTTTATTCAATTTAAAAGAAATAGTATAATTGCATTGTAACAGACACTTTATAGAAATAAGGATCCTTTTTAGTTCAGGAACTACAAAGACATCTTTTAATACAAAAATCCTATTCTGTAAAGTTAACTGGATGCCTCCCGTTACCACAGCTGAGATGACGTGCTTGGTGCCTACTCGCAACGTCATCTCACCAGCCTCCAGTTGTCGCCGGGATCTAATCCCCTGAAAAGAAGAACAAACATGATTAGTGGCGCATGAATCAATTATCCAAGTAGAATCATCATTCTCCACTAAACAAGTTTCTAACACAAGTAAATCACATTTACATTTATCTGCCTTGGCCTTAGCCTTGGTTGCCTTATTTTCCTTTAGATAACGAGGATAGTTCCTCTTCTAGTATCCGTCCTGGTTTCAGTGGAAACATTTTCCTTTTTCAACCGGCTGTGGACGCTTCTTCTGGTGATAGATGGCGGGTTAGCAGACACTTTCCCTTTCTCTTTACCACCCTTCTTCTTTTTCCCCTTTCCAGAGTTAGAAGTTGAAGGTGTAGACTTCATTCCTGAGGTCAAACCTTGATGGAACCTTTTAGAAGACGAGACAACATTTGCCCCACCTCCCCTTTTCTCTTTATTTTTCAGCAAAGATTGGTAAGTATGCAACTCGTTGAGGAGAGTAGTAAGGGTGTAGTCCACTTTGTTAAGAATCGTATTGCTAACAAAGTGGAGAAAGCTCTCTGGCAATAAATGCAGGATAATGCTAACTTGACTGCCCTCATCGATTTTAGACCCATTCATCTCCATAACGTTAAAGTGGACCATCATATTCAGCACATGTTCACGAATAGAGGTTCCTTTCTCCATTTTGAAGCTAAAGATGTGTTTCAGAGTCTCATGCTTTAGCTGTCCAGACGGCTGTCCGAACATTCCCCGCAAGGACTCTATGATCTCACGTGTTGAGACCATGGGCTCATGGTTCTTGGCCAACATGTCACTAAGGTTGGCCAAGATATAGGCTCGGGACTTCTCGTTTGCCCATGTTCAACGCTCGTATGTCGCCCGAACATTTCGAGTAGCGTCCAGAGGTGGAATAGGAGGACAATCCTCCATAAGGACAAACTTCAGATCCTCAATGATGAGTATCGTCATGAGCATATGTTTCCAACTCGAATAGTTTTGGCCATTCAGTTTTTCGGCGCTAAGTAAACTGATAGGGGCTGTAGTCATTTAAAACCGTTGTTGAAAAATGAATAAACTCTTATAAGATTTTGCAAAACCACATTTTTAACCAATTAGTTTTAACAAAACAGTTTCCAAGTACCCTAAGTGATAAGACTTCTATTTTGCAATGATGTTCCAACGAGGCAGGACAAACGTCATCGGTGGGGTGATCAGATGTCCCTTCGCTAGGATGAGACATTCTCAATCATTAGGTATAACCAACTCTTGAAACTGAACCTAACAGCCACCATTTGTTCGGTTCAGAACTGTTAACCCTTAACAATTCCACGTAAGTGTAACCCTTCGTTTTCGGCCCCAGAGTCCCGCCCTAATATGTCCATTGTAGGAAAAAAAAACAGATTAGGACAAGAGACTAAATAACCTTATCCTCTTACAGGAGATCAAATAAAGAAACGCGCAAATAACCATCCTATAGGGGGACACAACCAGGGTGCCTCGAGGCGATGCGCATAAACTTTATCTAATCCAACGAGAGAGACCGTGGGATATGCTGTCGCACTTTCCGCTCCCACTTACTATGAACATTTTCTCCATCCACCTTGATATTGACCTATCCAAATACCATCCTTTAGGGGGACACTCTCAGGGTGTCACGAGGCCGAGGATAGATCTCACGGTGTGAACTATGAGGGAGAAACGAGAGAGGTTTAAATGAAGCATTAAATGCCCCAAGTACCTCCCACGGAATGTTCTACTTAGGGGTTTATTAACCTAGACAATCTAGCTACTGATTATAATCTAAGTCATTTATTAAGTTTGCACAAAAATAACTTTTGTCTTTGAAATAAAACAAGTACAAGTGGTCACATTAAACTCTTTAATGGACTGTCCTTAACTTACATGCATGCAACAAATCTATCTAATTCACCTTTCCAGGTAGGTTCCAGGTAGAGGTGTTCCGTGGTTGTCACCTTAAATATCCCAGCCTAGACAAAACCCGCCTAAGACAAAAGTTCCTTATAGATAGATTTGCTACACTTTTACCTTTTATTAATTATTTTAGTTCTAATTTCATTTTATAACCATTATAAAATAAACAACTAAAACACACATGCCACATAACGAAGTATTTATAAGGCTTATAAATATTACGCTAAATTAATAATGCATACATAAATATAACTCTTATATTATATGATGCATGAGCATGCACTTACGTAATTTAAATCATGCTTCATTAAATCATAACACTTATAATAAAGAGAATTTGCATGATCAATGCATAACCTAAGGTGGTATTTATCTATATGTGCATACCATATGACATAAAAGAAATACACATCGCATGTATAAAACCATTAATTAATGGACCGGGATGAACCAACACAAAATCGGAATGAAAAAACTATTTATTACATTATTCTACTGAGCAAACCGTTCACAAGTGAACCAGGTCTTGAACCGTCGAGCAAAGCTCCCATCATTTAGTAAACGTCTCCAGGTAAACGATAATGTAGCGCACACTAGATGATAGCGTGAAAGCTAAACGATCGCATAGAAAACAATGAGTTCGCGAAGCCTGATCATCTAGACGATCGCTTAACACGCGAAAGGTAAACGATTTACCATGCATTTACTCCGCGATCGTATAGTCAGTAACTAAGTGATGAGGCTTGCTGAGCTATACGATCATCTAGTGTGCACGCGTGTTAAATGACAGTCGAGCATCCGATACTCATCGATCGTCTACCTCATCATCTACACGACATGACCAACGCTTGTTCGTCTTCTTCCTCGAAGAACAACAACCCTTGCTTCGAACTTCTTCACGAACGACTCAAGACTCAAACTAACTTTGAAATTACAAACTCGATAGCAATTAATTGTGCCCAAAAATGCAAAGGCCTTTACAATTAACTGGAGAATTTAACAAACTGAGGTTACATCCCAGAAAACTTCATTAATCCACACATCTACAAACGAATTAACAATTAAAATAGAGAGTAGACATGCTGCACCCATCGAGAATGTAAATGTAATTCTTTTGCAGCAATGAATTGGAATATCAGAAACCTGGTTCTGATACCAATTGAAGGGAACTCTTATTCAAGAGTACCTATGAGCGAAAGCGGATCTTTCCGATTCATTGTGACAGAATTTTCACATATACATTCAAACATACTAATATGCATTCATAACACTAAATTGTTGGGCATGCTCAAAGGAACAATAAATAAGAGATCGAGAGATCATACCAGTTGAAGACTTTTTTTCACAGCAAATCTCGCTTTCGCTGGAACGACAAGCTATCGTTAAGCAAATCCCAATTGTCTACCTCGAACAGTCTCCACACGAACAGAAGGAAACGGGGACGACACTACCACTCAGAGCCCTCAGTATTCTCGGAGTGAGAATCATCAAAGCAGAAACACAAAATGAAATTAAGACATAATTCATGGACCTCGGAAATCCAAGCTACAAGAATATATACAATGCAACATGCATTTCAAACAAATCATTGACATTGCTTTGAGGACAGCTAATTCACAAGGCAAGGGAAAAGAAAGTGAGCATTGATATTTACTTCTACACAATTTAGATTTTGTTTAACTTCTGAAATCTAAAGTTACGTAGGAGGCATAAACTTTAGCATCTTTAGTTCTTGAGGATGAAACCCTTCTGAGATATTGGCCTTGTTGGACCTGTATCATATTGAAAATAGTGGAATTCAGTGATCAATGCACACATAAACAAGGAGGATGTGGCAAAAAAGTTGTCTGAAATCAAAATTTGGCTAACTTACAGCGCTTAAACCAACTTGACAACTGACAATCAGCAGCAACAATACACATGGAGATAAATGTGTTAGTATGATGAGAGATGTAATGATCCCAGTCAAATAAAAAAAACCACCCCATCTCCAAAGTAAAATAGAACTAGCGCTACCGTCCTTTTGTAGCAAACACCATTAAGAAACTCATGAGATCCAGGTAGGTAGCAGGTTTCACATGACCTTTTTCACTACCGTTACAATATTCAAACATTTAACAATCAACCAATTTTAAGCAAAAGCTAAATTCATACAACAAACAAGATATTTTATTTTGAAAGAAAATTACCAGTTGTATTCTCTTTTTTGGCCAATCCTTTAACTTCCGCTCAGCTTCCCTTCTGCAAGCTTCTTCAACCAATAAGCTTCTTGTTTGCGTGATAATATAGGACCCTGCAACACAAAAATATACAATCATTTTCTTCACTACTTCAACTAGCAAAAAATAATTCCAGGACACATTTAAATTAATAACTACCAGAAGTTTATCAGATATGCTCTCTTGATAATACTTCCTTGAATGCCGCTCGAAAGGCCTACAACCCTTCTGCAAACTTTCGTTATACTGGTTGAATTCACCATTTTCATCATCTTCGGACAGCTCGACATCTGCATTCACATCCTTTCCCTTATCTTCACCCTCAAAAAACTCTTTATCCCCAACCTCCTCCGCATGACTGCCACACCAAAACTTTTCTTAAATTTTCAACCATCGTAGCTTCTGCATCGTCTTTCTCACCTCCTCTGAATTATACTTCACCGCGCCCGTTTTTGGAAGGAGTTTCTTTCATCCTTCCTATCAACCTTAACTTTGTTTCCACCTTCCACCCATCATTCCTCGTCTTTTATTGTTCTAAAACCCATCTTTTTCCTCCTCTTTGCACCTCTCACCTTTCTACTCATTCCCGACATCAGCCATAGTACCTGGATTCTAATGCAGAGCTTATCCCAAACAAATACTTTCAAACACGATCTTAACACCTGTTTGAAACACCTGAATTGGGAAGCATAAATATTCAGTGTGTTCCGATGCCCAAAAAAATACAGGATAAAACTAAACCCCATATGATTTTCATTTTCGTATATAAATTTAGTTACGCCAGTTGCCACAAAAAGCCACCCTATGCCAGTTCTTAGGCATCCATAGTTTCCTCAATATTCAAGAAAGCCTCAATGTCCTCAGTCAAACTTAAACTCAATGTTACTTTCTATTTTATTGTTCGATTGTTGGTTTTATTTATTTGATAAACAATAATTTCAATTGCACCTTTCCTTTTCCAAACAATTTTTTATACCAACTAAACTAGTGAATTTTCTCTTTTGCTTTGCTCATCTTCTTAAACATTTTATCCTCTTCAAATATTGAATTTCGGAAGAAATGATATGTTTTCCTTTTCCTTGATTCATTTTTTCCTCTAATACACGATTCCTAGAATTTATATTTTCATTTAGGACTACTTGAGCAAGGTTTGAAGAAGCAATCAACAAACTTAAAAAAGAACCAAATTGTCTTGATTTTCTTTCCGTCCGTGAGAGAATAAAACAAGCATAGTCCAACGAAACAAAACTTAAACAAAAAAATAAACCTTGGAGATTCTGAAAAATGAGCGACGGCGGCCGGGTAAGGGGCTGAACTACTGCTGCTTGTTTCAAGAAGAATGAAAACAGATATAAGTAACTAGAGGGGAAGGGGCGCAGGCACTTCTTTCGAAAGGGTGAGGCTGCGGGCAGCTAAGAAACGCCAGCATCCGACGGCAGCTGCTGAGACGAGCGTCGGGCAGGTAACAGCGAGCGGAGTGCGGCGGCGGGCAGGGTGCAGCAATGGGACGGAGAGAGTGGCTGGACGAGGAAATAGGGTTTAGGTAATAAGAAAATAAGGATGGTTTTTTAAAATTTAAAAGAAAAATAAATAATTATGATTGAATTTGATGCGCATGAAAGAGTGGGAAATTGAAGATAAAAGGAAATATTTGAATTTTTTTTTAAAAAAATATTAACATTTATAGAAATAATAAAACAAAATAAGTAGATTCTGTTAACAACTATTATTCGTAGAAATTTATCATAGATCATAAGTCTACTCGTGGTTAAATATCAATGATAGAAACGGATTAGAAATTAAAACGAAAATTTACTTATTTAAGTAAGTAGTTTCTTCTTATTTTTATTTTTTGAAAACTTTTTATTCACAACAAATATATTATGTTAATTTATATCAAATATTTTCATCTTGAAATAAGTCATTTCAAATAACACATGAATGTATATATATTTTTTAATATTATAAGTTGAGAGTTGTATGTATGGAATTTAAATATCCACCCCAATAATAAACAACAAACTATATTTCAAATTACAAGTTGGTGATGGCTTGACAGTGTTGATTTAGTTTGGAGTCTTATCTTTCGACTGTTTTAGTACTTGATCGTTAGATGCCAAAAAATCCTAATCTAGGAAGGAACTCTTATTCCAAGAGTACCTGCAGCGGAAAGCGGATTCTTTCCAATTTATTGCTTGACAAATTCCACATATACATTTAAAACATAACTATATGCATTCATAACACTAAAATTACTGGGGCTTGCTATATAGATCGAGAGGTCAATACCAACTTGAAAACTTTTCTTCACAGCAAAATCTCGCTTTCATTGGAACGAAACAAAGCTATCTCAGCAAATAACAAACCATCGTCTAACCTCGAACAGTCATCCACAAAATAGAAGAAAACGGGGATTGACAAGTCACCACTTAGGAGCCTCAGTATTTTCGGAGTGGAGAATTCTAAAAGGTGGGCTTTTGTTCGGGTTTGGTAAAAAGGGAGGAGGAATGGAGATATATACAATGATCAAGCAAGTGGAAAAAGCCTCGTCTATCGTATAGAACAAAATGCTTGATCGTCAGGTGAGTATACGATCTTCGCGTAGGAAAAAATAAGCGATCGTCTAAATGATTATGTATCTGAAAGCTTAAACGATCGTCTATATGATCGTTTAGTAAATATCGGGTGCTAAACCGATCGTTTTATAAATAGGGGCGCGGGTGTAGATGTTTAAGCGATCGCTCCAACCACTTCGTGTAGGGTTAAGGATCGTTCAAACACTATCGTATAGGCACTGATTTTACTAAGCGAGGACCACTCTCAATCACTATTGTTTCGCATCATCAAATGCTCAACACACAGTGACTTATTTAAGTGTCTCAAAGCGATTTTTAAACTTATTCAATCCGTTATGAAAACAGAAAGAGGTGGTGACCTTATCTATCCCTTAACTGTTCTAATTATAGACAATGATATAATTCACATTATATTCATAAACCTATGGATTAAAAATCATATATTACCAAAAGTATTTTTTCTTCCACTAGATATAAATCATATTACATCAAATTTCCTCCAATTAATGTATCTGCATACATAAATTAATTATATCAGATTAATTAATAGTTCAATATATCATATATATATAAATGAAACTTTCCTCTTGTCAATTTGAACATTCAAACTAACACAAAAACTGATTCCTCAACTGTTATCCAAGTTTACTTAAGAAACCGTATCGACCTTATGGCTCGAAGTCAACGGTATGTGAATAACTGACTAAACTCTTTAGCCACAATATCACCATCCGATTAACTGCAAGCATTCCACTAAAGATCGACAGTTGACACTCTTCTTACCATATATATATGTTAATGTCCATTTGATATAACCAATCCTCAGTACGATGACCATTCACAGATGCTCGCCAAAGTATAGCTTGGGGGCCCAATTACCGTTTTACCCCTGTAGTTCATTTTACTCCTTAAGTATCACTTGATTCCCATCTAGTGAACAATCTTTACACATAGTTCTACTATTTGTGAAACACCTCTCGGATTATGAGAAGGTGTGTGCGCTACATCTTTCAAGCCTCGGGTATTCAACCCTTAGAGAGCAATCTATTTACTTATTCCTTTGATTGGGGGAAGGACTGAACATCCATCTTGTGAAGCTGAGTTCCCACTTCCCAAAGACGAATCCCAAAAGTGGTAGGTTTGAGTCGGCGCTCGGGTCATTGCACCCATGCAAATCAAAGGACCGCCCTCAATTAGTTTAGGAGTTCCAACTCATCGGATTGAGGTCAGTTACCTATGGTCATCCTTGGTGAAGTGAAGTACTTTATCATGAATCGGAGTATATAGACGAGCCGTTAACATTCATGTTAGGCTTGATACAAACTCTTTGTAGATAGCACCCGCTCTCATGTCTACACGATGCAATCAGGATCAGACCATCTGTGACCAGTCACAACACTTGTAACTATTCTACAAAGCGGATTCGTCCGTTAGTATTACCAGGATAGATTTCTTGCTATATCCATATCACTACAGACATTTGTGTCTGTCATTAAGAAATGATTCACTTGTATGTCACTACATACTATGCTTAAGTTACATAAAGACAACCAGGGATATTAAGTTTATTAGTTTGTGGTAAAATAAAACATCTAAATGTCAAAGTCAATAAGTGAAGTAAATATCATATTATATTATACATCATATAACATTTGTCAAAAATTGTTTACAAACTATATGGACACGAACTTTAGGACAAACCCCAAAAATCTCCCACTTGTCCTAAAGCGAAGTGGGAGTTACAAAAACAAACAAAAACTGAGACATAAAAAACAGACAATAAAATCTCCCACTTCCTTAGTCAGCTGCGAGTGGTCCCGTATAGACCTATGTTTTAAGGTGACGCCTTCAAACACTATAGCCGTTGAGAACTTCGTAAACAGATACAACAGTGTTGCTTTTCGAGGCGATCTCGTGATGATACATCTTTCGATGCACTATCTCGCGATCAGATGATACTCCGCTCTATGTGTTTGCCTGCGCCTTGGACTCCTGGGCTCCTTGAGTTTGCCACAACACCCACTTATTGTCCACATAAGAGAGTGATGGGCCTAGAATATCTGGAACAACTTCCGACTCTGTTCAGACAAAACTTTCTGATGCCAGACGACGCTCTTTTACAGCTTCACAAGCCACTACGTACCCAACCTCATCGTGAGTCGACAATGCACCCTTGCTTAGTGCTCCGCCACACTTACAGCTCCTCTGTTAAGAGTAAAAACTAACCCTGAAATGGATTGTTGAGAGTCCTTATCAGTCTAAAAGTCAGATCCGTATATATCAATAAGGATCAAAATCCTCTAGACTCTATACACGAGCATGTAGTCCCTCGTTTCTCCGATGATACTTGAGGATGTTCTTAACTGTGGTTCAGTGACCTCACCTGGGTTAGACTGATACCTCTGACTATCCCATAACATAGTTAGATGTTCTGGCCTACTACAGCAGCATCACATACATCAACTGCCACACGACAGATGCATATGGGACCCGTCTTATCTCCTCAACCTCTTGAGCGTTCTAGGACACATGTCCTTAGACAAAGTGACTCCATGTCTGAATGGTAGTAGGCCTCTTTTGGAGTCTTGCATCAAGTACTTGAGAAGATCTTGTCAATATACGATGCCTTAAGACAGTTGCTAGTACTTATATTCTTACGATCCCAAAAGATCTGTATACCCAGAACAAACTGAGCTTCTCTCAAATCTTTATTATTGGAATAAAGGTCAACTAGTTAGTTTTACTTGCAGTAAAGTGAGACTACATCATTCCCGATGAGTAGAATATCGTTTACATACAACACAAGAAAGCTATACTGAACTGTTGACTATCTTCTTGTAACACAAAGTTCATCAACGTTTTGCTCAAAGCCATACGATTTTGATAACAACATCAAATCGAATATTTCCAAGAACGAGAACACTGCTTCAGCCTATAAAATGGACTGATTCAGTTTGCAACTTTTTGCTTTGACCTTGTGGCAATTAATCCTTCGGGTTGCACATATAATGGTCTCCTCAAGATTGCCATTCAGGAAAAGCCGTCCTTGACGACCCATTTGCCACGATCTCATAATTTAATAAGCGATAATGGACAGGAGGATGCAGATCGTACTTTTAAACATGGCAACAGGTGAGAAAGTCTTCTCATAGTCGATTCCGCCACCTGGGTATAACCTTTGCCACAAGTCGAGTCTTGAAGGTTTGCACCTTCCCATTAGCATGCCCGTTTGTGCTTGTAGATCCATTTACAACTATAGGTCATACCCCATTAGGTTGATCTTACAAGAACCCATACTGAGTTAAGTACATCGACTCCATTCTGAGATTCATGGTTTAAGCCATTCATCTCGGTCAACATCCTTCATTGCCTTTTGATAAGACAACGGATCCTCAACGTCGCCATCTGCCACTCATAGCTAGAATTTTTTCGTGAAACCAGATAGCGATCAGGCAGGTTTGTAACCTCCCACTGTGTCGAGGTTCCTTCAAATCTTGAGGTGGACCAACCTACCAGATGAACTATCATCAACAACTCTAATTGATGAAGTAGTCCTTCAACAACTCTTGTTGTAGTTTTAGTAGTTTTGTTGGAAAGCTCACGTAACACGACTTACTATGTGGATTGTGCTCCCTGATATGATCCTCCTCTAGGAAAGTAATCCCCCTGTGTACCTTTGGGGTAGCCTACAAAGAGACACCAACCTTGATTGTGATTCCAACTTCTTGGGATTTGCCTCAAGCACATGTGTTGGGCAATTTCATATGCGGAAGTGACGTAAACTAGCTTTACGCCCGTTCCACAACTCCAGAGGTGTTCTCGCAACACTCTTAGAAGGAACACAGTTGAGAATGTAAACCTCAATCTCCACTGCAAAACCTCAAAACGAGTTTGGGAAGAAAGCATAATTCATCATCGAATGAACCATGTCCAACAAGGTTCTATTTCTCCTCTCCGCACACCATTCTGCTGAGATGTATTCACGACGTTGAGAGTTGGGAACGATTCCATGTTCTAATAAATAGTCCTGGAACTCAGAATCCAAAAACTCTCCATCTCAATCTGATCAAAGTGTTTTAATTCGTCTATCTAAAGCATTCTTAACTTCAACCCTAAATAATTTGAACTTTTCAAAAGATTCAGGACTTTCGTTGAATCAGATAAACATACCCATATCTCGAGTAATCATCCGTAAAACTGATAAGTACTCATACCTCCTCGAGCTCGCACATTCATAAGATCGAAAAGGTCAGAATGTACTAATTCTAGAGGCTCTTTGGCTCGATAACCTTTTTCAGTAAAAGGTCTTTTAGTCATCTTATCCTCAAGGCAAGATTCGCACACTGGTAAAGAATTTTTTTCTCTAACTCGCCTAAAGGCCATTCTTCACCAATCTCTCAATCCTATTGAGATTGATGTGCCCTAATCGAAGGTATCAAAGTTGGGCATTTTCTTTTGGAGAAACCTTGTTGCGTTTAGATTGAGTTACGACAGATTTAAACATCTTTATGTTATGGAGGAACTTAAGGCTAACGGTTTTAGCACATACAAGTTATTTTCCAGTTTAGCTATAAAAATTTCAACACCATCCTTATGATAAACACTTTATTCAATTTAAAAGAAAATAGTATAATTGCATTGTAACAGACACTTTATAGAAATAAGGATCCTTTTTAGTTCAGGAACTACAAAGACATCTTTTAATACAAAAATCCTATTCTGTAAAGTTAACTGGATGCCTCCGTTACCACAGCTGAGATGACGTGCGTTGGGTGCCTACTCGCAACGTCATCTCACCAGCCTCCAGTTTGTCGCCGGGATCTAATCCCCTAAAAAGAAGAACAAAC
Source organism: Benincasa hispida (assembly GCF_009727055.1). Classification (NCBI taxonomy): domain Eukaryota; kingdom Viridiplantae; phylum Streptophyta; class Magnoliopsida; order Cucurbitales; family Cucurbitaceae; genus Benincasa; species Benincasa hispida. The sequence continues at coordinate 51,416,851 of NC_052353.1, read as the reverse complement.
ATGATTAGTGGCGCATGAATCAATATATCCAAGTAGAATCATCATTCTCCACTAAACAAGTTTCTAACACAAGTAAATCACATTTACATTTATCTGCCTTGGCCTTAGCCTTGGTTGCCTTATTTTCCTTTAGATAACGAGGATAGTTCCTCTTCTAGTATCGTCCTGGTTTCAGTGGAAACATTTTCCTTTTTCAACCGGCTGTGGACGCTTCTTCTGGTGATAGATGGCGGGTTAGCAGACACTTTCCTTTCTCTTTACACCTTCTTCTTTTTCCCCTTCCAGAGTTAGAAGTTGAAGGTGTAGACTTCATTCCTGAGGTCAAACCTTGATGGAACCTTTTAGAAGACGAGACAACATTTTGCCCCACCTCCCCTTTTCTCTTTATTTTTCAGCAAAGTTGGTAAGTATGCAACTCGTTGAGGAGAGTAGTAAGGGTGTAGTCCACTTTGTTAAGAATCGTATTGCTAACAAAGTGGAGAAAGCTCTCTGGCAATAAATGCAGGATAATGCTAACTTGACTGCCCTCAATCGATTTTAGACCCATTCATCTCCATAACGTTAAAGTGGACCATCATATTCAGCACATGTTCACGAATAGAGGTTCCTTTCTCCATTTTGAAGCTAAAGATGTGTTTCAGAGTCTCATGCTTTAGCTGTCCAGACGGCTGTCCGAACATTCCCGCAGGACTCTATGATCTCACGTGTTGAGACCATGGGCTCATGGTTCTTGGCCAACATGTCACTAAGGTTGGCCAAGATATAGGCTCGGGACTTCTCGTTTGCCCATGTTCAACGCTCGTATGTCGCCCGAACATTTCGAGTAGCGTCCAGAGGTGGAATAGGAGGTTCTATTAGTGATAAATTTATATCAGCTTCTATCACTAATAGGCACCGATAGACTTCTATAAGCTTCTATTAGTGATAAATTTATATCAGCTTCTATCACTAATAGACACTATCTATGACCAACATTGACAACAGTGTCTATCACAACTATCTAAAAGCAATCAATAACAATGTTTAGTATATGTATTATAAACTACCTATAAAAAAAACTAGCAACAACAAAATGATTATATATTGATAGTAGTCTATCAGTGTCTATTTGTGATAGATAGTGATAACAATGGCTATCACAACTATCTAAAGCAACAAAATTTTCATATTCAATAACAACGACTATTGTATAGTTGATGACAACAAAATTAAAAAGAAAATTATTACTAGTAGTCTATCACTGTTTATCATTGATAGACAGTAATATATGATAATGTTCTATGATAGATAATGATAATGTTCTATGATAGATAATGATAATATTCTATCACTTGATCTATCATTTACCTTCCATTATCTATGATTATCATTCTAATTACTATTTTGGAACTAGCAACAAAACTACCAAAAAACTACTATCACTTGGTCTATAATTTAGCCTTTCATTTCTAGTAACAAAATTATAAATAGAGAAGAAGAAGATGATGATTTATAATTGAAGAAAAACTAATTTACATTCTTGAACTAGCAACAAAACTATAATAGAGAAGAAGAAGATTTACCATTAAAGAATAATAAGGAGAAGAAGGGAATGGAGGAGAAAAGGAAGGAGAACCGAAGATGGAGAAAATAATTAAATTTTGTTATTTGTGTAAATATTTTTCCTTATTTTTCTATTTTTGAAAATCCAAGATATATTCTTTTATTATCAATCAATTAAGAAAATCATTTACTATACTTTCGAGACAACCTGTCCTATATTTAGTGCTCGAAAAATTTCGATGGAGAGAATAATTAAATTTTGCTTGAACACCATCTCTTTTACAGTTGGTCACTTTACAATCCAAGTGTTGGGATGCAGGTTAAATACACATTTCTTTCAAATTAATTATGCAAATCCATACAAATGTAGACCAAAATTTGTATTTTCAAACCAATTTGCTCGAAAAAAACCTACAAAATGGGCGACATTTATACAGTTGAATCTCACCAAAGGGCAGATTTAAAAATTGGACAAAGAAATAGAGGGAAGAAATTCTTTCTTTTTGAATAGCTGAGGCATACATGGTGAATTTGCTAACAAGCCAAAATGGAACCCAGCTTTGTGAGTATAAGCAACTTGAAAGCTACAACAAACTAGGCAAAATTCACTTGGAAGTTTTAGACTAGTCAATCATCTTCATCTGAACTACTGTCTTCCAACATCCTCCCATTGTCCTCGGCCATCGTCGTCATATTATCCTGCACAGGTATAATTGATCAACATGCGAAAGAAACAGAGATGCAACCGACATTAGGCTTCAAAAGTATATCGACTCTTACTGGCATCTTATCCCAGTCTTTTAACTTGGAATTGGTCAGCATATAATTATCACGTAATGGAGCCCAGGCAGGGCCTTCAGCGTCCGCTGCACCACCTGATGTGTTTAACTGTTCGACACAGAGATGGCCATTTGAGTTTGTTGCATTATGGACATGAAAGAACAGATAGTATATGATGGTGACCTAAGTTTCACTCACTTAATCAACACCCCGATCGATGCAATTTTCCCTGCAGGGCTTGGTCCCGTTCCCCATCCCATTTACCTTTTTTAAAATTTTGTATCATTTTTATTGTTGTTGTTATCGTGAATTTTCTGCAGGAGACCCTGTCCCAATCCTCATAAAATCTAACATGAAATTTTGTGGGGACATGAAAGTCAGTCATCCCTATCCCTGTGGACCCATGGACATCCCTACCCTTCCCCATTCCACTGCCCACATACAATAATGATGATGAAGGTGATAATTAAGAAGGCCACGGATAATCGGTGCACAGAGAATCGGTGTTTGTAGAAAGTAACATCAATTGTAAGGATTAAAAATAGAATTTACCAGCACTTCGTTAAAATCGGAAGACGAAAAAGCAGAAAAATATCCAACCTTTGCATTACTGTTTGTTGCTGACAAAGTTGGCTTGCCCAACTCAGAAAAGAAAGCTTCTTTTCTGCGCTTATTTATAGCTGGCAGTATAAACCAAATCAATTGGTCAGAATGAGATAGATAGAATGAAAAACCACTCAAGACATGGTTTCACCCTCAAATCTTGAATGGCAACTCACATTCACAAGTCAAGAAAGAAAGGATAAATGCCTTAATACACAGACAAAATGGGTCTAACAAGGTTACGAACATGAAATAATCCTATATAAGAAAATAGGGGAAGGCTAAGTTGACTGGAAGTAAGCATGAGAAACTAATAGGTCGATAAATTCGAGGGACGTAACTCGTAAATCACTGATTGCTGCAAAGTCATCACATACATATAATTCCAAACAAAGTCAATAAATTAGCCAACTAGCCTATGACTCATCAAAGCAGAAACCACAAAATGAAATATAAGACATACATCACATGACTCGGAAAATCAAGCTACAAGAATATATACAATGCAACATGCATTTACAACAAAATCAATTGAATGCTTTAGAGGGACAGCATATTCACAAGGCAAGGGAAAAGAAAGTGAAGATTATATTTACTTCTACACAATTTGAGATTTTGTTAACTTCTGAGATCTAAGTTACGTAGGAGGCATAATACCTTTAGCATCTTTAGTTCTTGAAGGATTCAAACCCTTCTGAGCATGTTGTGCCTTGTTGACCTGTATCATATTGAAAATAGTGGAATTCAGTGATAAATGCAACATAAACAAGGAGGATGTGGCAAAAAAGTTGTCTGAAATCAAAATTTGGCTACTTACAGCGTTAAACAACTTGACAACTGACAATCAGCAAGCAACAATACACATGGAGATAAATGTGTTAGTATGATGAGAGATGTAATGATCCCAGTCAAATAAAAAAAATAACCACACCCATCTCAAAGTAAAATAGAACTAGGCTACCTCCTTTTGTAGCAACACCAATAAGAAACTTTTCATGAGAATCCAGGTAGGTAGCAGGTTTCACATGACCTTTTTCACCTACCTACAATATTCAAACATTTACAATCAACCAATTTTAAGCAAAAGCTAAATCATACAACAAACAAGATATTTTATTTGAAAGAAAATACCAGTTGTTTCTCTTTTTTGGCCAATCCTTTAACCTTCCGCTCAGCTTCCTCTTCTGCAAGCTTTTCAACAATAAGCTTCTTGTTTGCTGATAATATAGGACCCTGCAACACAAATATGGCACAATCATTTCTTCACTACTTCAACTAGCAAAAATAATTCAGACACATTTAAAATATAAACTACCAGAGTTTCATCAGATATGCTCTTCTTGAGAATACTCCTGAATGCAGCTCGAAAGGCTCTACAACCTTCTGCAAACTTCGTTATACCTGGTTGAATTTCACCATTTTCATCATCTTCGGACAGCTCGACATCTGCATTCACATCCTTCCCTTCATCTTCACCCTCAGAAAACTCTTCATCCCCAACCTCCTCCGCATGACTGCACACCAAAACTTTTCTCTCATTTTCAACCATCGGAGCCTTCTCATCGTTGTCGTCATCCTCTGAATTATACTCACGCGCCCGTTTTTGGAAGAGTTTCTTCATCTTCCTATCAACCTTAACTTTGTTTCCACTTCCACCCATCATCCTCGGTCTTTTATTGTTCCTAGAACCCATCTTTTTCCTCCTCTTTGCACCTCTCACCAATTCTACTGCATTCCCGACATCAGCCATAGTACCTGATTCTAATGCAGAGCTTATCCCAAACAAAATATTTCAACAGTCTTAACACCTGTTTGAAACACCCTGAATTTGGAAGCATAACATATCAGTGTGTTCCGATGCCCAAAAAAATACAGGATATTAAACTAACCCCATATGATTTCATTTTCTATATAAATTTAGTTTACGCCAGTGCCACAAAAAGCCACCCTATGCCAGTTCATAGGCATCCATAGTTTCCTCAATATTCAAGAAGCCTCAATGTCCCTCAGTCAAACTTAAACTCAATGTTAACTTTCTATTTTATTTGTTCATTGTTGGGTTTTATTTAATTGATAACAATAATTTCAATTGCAGCCTTTCCGTTCCAACAACTTTTTTATACCCAACTAAACTAAGTGAATTTTCTCTTTTGCTTTGCTCATCTTCTTAAACATTTTATCCTCTTCAAATATTGATTTCGGATAGAAATGATATGTTTTCCTTTATTCCTTTTGATTCATTTTTTCCTCTAATACACGTTCTTAGATTTATATTTTCATTTAGACTACTTGAGCAATGGTTGAAGAAGCAATCAACAACTAAAAAAAGAACAAATTGTTCTTGATTTTCTTCTCCGTCCGTGAAGAGAATAAACAAGCATAGTCCAACGAAACAAACTAAAACAAAAAAAATAAAACCTTGGAGATCTGAAAAATGAGCGACGGCGGCCCGGGTAAGGGGCTGAACTACTGTGCTTGTAAGAAGAATGAAAACAGATATAAGTAACTCAGAGGAAGGGGGCAGCAGGCACTTCTTCGAAAGGGTGAGGCTGCGGCAGCTAGAAACGCAGCATCCGACGGCAGCTGCTGAGACGGCGTCGGGCAGGAACAGCGAGCGGAGTGCGGCGGCGGGCAGGGTGCAGCAATGGACGGAGAGAGTGGCTGGACGAGAAATAGGGTTTAGTAATAAGAAAAATAAGGATGGTTTTTTAAAATTTAAAAAGAAAAATAAATAATCTGATGATTGAATTTGATGCGCACGGAAGAGTGGGAAATTGAAGATAAAAGGAAATATTGATTTTTTTTTAAAAAAATATTAAACTATTTATAGAAATAATAAAAAAAATAAGTAGATTTCTGTTAACAACTATTATTCGTAGAAATTTATCATTAGATATAAGTCTACTCGTGTATATCAATGATAGAAACGGATAGAAATTTAAAACGAAAATTTACTATTTTAAGTAAGTAGTTTCTCTTATTTTTTATTTTTTGAAAATCCTTTTTTTTCACAACAAATATATATGTTAATTATATCAAATATTTTCATCTTTGAAATAAGTCATTTCAAATAACACATGAATGTATATATATTTTTTAATATTATAAGTGAGAGTTTGTATGTATGGATATTTAAATATCCACCCCAATAAATAAACTAACAACTATATTTCAAATTACCAAAGTTGGTGATGGCTGACAGTGTTGATTTAGTTGGAGTCTTATCTTTCGACTGTTTAGTACTTGATCGTTAGTGCCAAAAAATCCTTACATCCTAGTGAAGGAACTCTTATTCAAGAGTACCTGCGAGCGGAAGCGGATCTTTCCAATTTATTGTGACAAAATTTCCACATATACATTTAAAACATACTAATATGCATTCATAACACTAAATTACTGGGCTTGCTCAAAGGAACAATAAATAAGAGATCGAGAGGTCATACCAATTGAAAACTTTTCTTCACAGCAAATCTCGCTTTCATTGGAACGACAAGCTATCGTTCAGCAAATCCCAATCGTCTACCTCGAACAGTCTCCACACAAATAGAAGAAAACGGGGATGACATCACCACTTAGAGCCCTCAGTATTCTCGGAGTGAGAATCCTAAAGGTGGGCTTTTGTTCGGATTTGGTAAAGGGGAGGAGGAAGGGAGATCATATACAATGATCAAGCAAGTGGAAGAAAGGCTCGTCTATCGTATAGACAAAATGCTTGATCGTTCAGGTGAAGTATACGATCGCGTAGGAAAAAATAAGCGATCGTCTAAATGATTATGTAGGAAAAGCTAAACGATCGTCTATATGATCGTTTAGTAAATATCGGGTGCTAAACGATCGTTTAGTAAATAGCGGGCGCGGGTGTAAGTGTTAAGCGATCGCTCAACACTATCGTGTAGGTAAGCGATCGTTCAACACTATCGTATAGGCACTGATTTTACTAAGCGATGACACACTTCAATACTATGTTCGCTCATCCAATGCTCAACACACAGTGAGCTATTTAAGTGTCTCAAAGCGATTTTTAAATTTACTCATCCGTTATGAAAACAGAAGAGACGACGACCTATTATCCTTTAATCGTCCAATTAATAGACAATGAATATAATCACATTATATTCATAACCTATAGATTAATATCATCTATTAACCATAGTATTTTTCTTCCACTAGATATAAATCATATTTACATTCAATTTTCTCCAAATTAGTGTATCTCATACATAAAGTTAATATCATATATAATTAACTAGATCAATTATATCATATATATAATCGAACTCCCTCTTGTCAATTTGAACATTTCAAACTAACCCAAAAACTGATTCTCAACTTGTATCCAAGCTACCAAGGGGATCTTATGGACCTATGGCTCGAAGCTCCAATGGTACGTGAATAACTGATTAAACTCTTTAGCCACGATATCCACCATCCGTTAACTGTCAGGCATTCCACTAAAGACCGACAGTGGAACTCTTCTTACTATAGATATATTTTAATATCCATTTGATATAACCAATCATCATTACGATGACCATTCACAGATGCTCGTAAGTATAGCTGGGCCAATTTACCATTTTTTCCCTATAGTTACATCTTACTTCTTAAGTATCGTTGATACCTCTACTAAAAAATACAACATAGTTCTACTATGTGTGAACACCTCTCGGGTCATGAGAAGGTGTGTGGCACCACATTGTTCAAGTCCCGGGATCAGCCCTTAAGAGAGCAATCTATCTACTTACCCCTACTACGGGGAAGGAGTGAACTCCATCTTGTGAAGCTGAGTTCTCAGCTCCCAAATCAGACGAATCCCCAAAGGGGTAGGTTTGAGTCAGCTCTCTGGCCACTTGCACCCATGCAAATCAAAAGACCATCCTCAATGGCAGGAGTTCCCAACTCACTCAGGATTAAGGTCATGTTACCTATGGTCATCCTAGTGAAGTAAAGTCTCTGTCATGAACGGAGTTATATTATGAGACGTTAACACTTCGTAGTCAGGTCTTATAAAAATTCTTTGTATAGGACGCCCCTGCTCGCATGTCCCCTACATGAATGATTAGGATCAGACTATTTTTGACAAGTCATAACACTTGTAACTATTCCACAAAGCGGGTCGCGTCTGTATTGTTACCAGGATAAAGTTTTCCTCCTGTACTACAGACCATTTTGGTTGTCACTTAAGACATGATCCACTTGTATGTCACTACATACATGCTTAAGTTATATAAAGACAACCAGGGATATTAAGTTTATTGGTTTGTGGTAAAATAAAAACATCTAAATGTGCAAAGTCAATAAGTGAAGTAAATAGTATATATATTGTAGCATCCCGAATTTCAGGAAAATTTAAGTTAATTATCTAAAATTATTGAGTTTAAATTTCCCTTTTATTTGGAAAATTGGGGTTAAATTGAAATAATTGAAAAACTTTTATTGATTAAAATTGAATTTAATTGATTAGATATTCAAACTGATTATCTTGAAAATATTGAATTTTGCTTCCCTTTGATTTTAGGGCCAACTACTGGAACTTCCCTAGTGCCCAACAATGATAATTATGATTTATTGAGGATTATCAGTTAGCATGATATTTATTTCTGCCTTCATTGATTGAGGTTTGAAATGACTGGAGTCAGGAATTGACAAATATGATTTACTGAGGATATATTGATATTTGATGTTTATGTATGCTTTGCTGATATGAGAGTTTAAAAGGCTAGTTGCACATAGAGATGTTTGAATACTAGTATGATTTGAGTATATTATTTTTTATTGGAGATCCTGCTGAATCTGAGGAGGATGAGATGCATACATATGTTGTAAAGCTATGATGAAGAAATTTATATGTATATTGTAGAATCATGATGATGAGATGTATATGTATGTTATATAACCATGTTGAGATTGTGATAGTGATTTTACTGATTAGTTAGAATGCCCACCGGTTTGTGTTTCCTTTGGAATTCACCAGATATTGTGTTTCCTTCGGGATTCACCAGTTTTTGTTTCCTTTGGGATTCACCAGTTTGTGTTTCCTTCGGGATTCACCGGTTTATGTTTCCTTCGAGATTCACTAGATTGTGCTTCCTTCGGGATTCACCAGAGGTAGTGGGCATATTTAGCTACAGTAGGATATAACTCAATTTTTCATGTATGTATGTGTCCCATGAAGACTAGGACAGTTTATATGTTCCACCAGAGGTAGGCATCTAGAGGACATAGACGCCTAACCTTACCCCAGTAGTGGGGTTACTTACTGAGTATTTTATACTCATTCTTTCTCATGTTGTTGTTTCAGGTAAGGGAAGAGATGCACCGGTGATGGACAAACGAAATTCGTGATCGAGCCACTGGGACTAGTTTTATGCTTCCGCTCATGAGATTTAGATTTTTTTTCATGTTTTTCTTAACTTTTAATTTTGATGTTTGAAACTTACTATTAAGAATCATTTTCAGACTTATTTCTTATCCTTTATGATTTATGGGTATCCTATTGTTGTTTTTAATATTTGAATTTAATGAAAGCCTTTTGCACTTACCTTATTTATTTAGCATTTATTTCACCATAAAATAGTGTCGTTTTAAGTTCCATGCATGCATGTATTTAGTAATAGTCTAACTTAAGTCCTAGGGGGTTGGGTCGTTACATATATTATACATCACAAGCGTTCGTACAAAATCGTTTATAAACTATAGGACACGAGACTTTAGGGCACAAACCCCAACACCTAGGAATTCTGTGGTGCCTTTGACTAGCCTCTTTTGGTGTAGAAGTAATCTTCCCAAACATTCGTTCATTATATGGCCTATTGTTTGAAATTGTTTACAAATACAATATCATATTTGTATACAGTGCTCTGATATATCAAGTGATTATGTTCTACGTACAAGTGAAGTTGAGTCTAGGGATCATTTATTTTTTGAATATCCTTTTAGTAAGATGTTTGAGGGGACATGTTTTTTTTATCGGAAAGGTGTTCTCATAGAAACTCACATTAGGATACGAAACTCGATTAGATTTTAAACCTTAGTGCAAATAATCGGCTAAGGCGTAAGGTCTGAAAAGTTTTTTTGTGTGATGTTCTTTACCATGTTTGGCGCGAATGAAATATGCATATCCATGGTGTTACTTCCTCCCTAGTGATTAGTATGGTTGTTCAGTCTAAGGTTCTTATTTGTTGTTCTAAGTATCTTGGGCCTTCTTTGTGGGACTCCAACATCCTATTCTTCATGAGACATTTTCCCTTATGTCATGTGTGCGTATTTTTTTTCTATTTTATTTGTATTTTTTATTCTCTGTTCTCTTGTTTTGTGGTGTTTTGTTTGTGTCTTAATTTTAGGATATAAGGTCCCCTCTTTTTAGTAAATCTAATACCTTTAAAAAAATATATTTTTTATTTTAAGCAAATTACCAAAGTTATTATTATTTGTTACAAATATGTTTTAATTATGTGGTTACATTCTGAAGTGTTTGATCTTCGATAGGATTTATTTAATGTCCATGTAGGTAAGGTTTGTTTCAAAGTACATAAAATAATTATGAAATTTTAATAGAAAGTTATGTTATTTTGGACCTATAAGGTTGCTCAAGAAAGAAAGTAAATTCGGAAGAAATGGGAGGAAATGGTAAAATTGGGGGATCTTTTTTTTTTTTTTTTTTTTCCTTTCTTTTTTTCAAAAACCGAAAATAATAAGAATTTTGGTAAAACGTATGCCGTTTACACGACGAACACTTTTATAATTCCAAAGTTGCCCCTAATATGGTCGGGTAACAAGATTTTCAAATATAAAATATAATTGTTATACCATATATTAATTCTAAATAGAAATCCAGTGTAAATGAAAAGGGTTTATGAGATTCCAACCTAACGGATTCAAGAGATAAGGGGTGGATTCTTCACCAAATTTGAATTTTGAATTGGCGGTTTAATATCATATTTGATTTGATATAATCACTTTAAAGAATATTCAGAATGAATCAATCTCTAATTTGATATCACCATTTTGATTTTAATTTATAATAGATCTTTAGATTTTACATAATCTTATTAATTTTTATTATTTTAAATTTGGATTAATATATTTATTTTCGATTAAGATTTTACTCATTATTTTATACATATTATCATCTAACAAATTGTATATTCCATTCGAATTTTATCATTTTTTATATCTTTTAATCATGTTTATTATATTATTATACCATTAATTTATCTTTTTGACAAACAAATAAATATTCACTTTGAGTTTACAATCTTGTTGTTTTTGCTATGCCTCTACAACGAGCTAGGCTTCTTACTGTTTTTCCTTTATGGATTCGTAGGTTTTGTGATTGATGAAGTTATAAATAAAGTGTAATTGTTGAAACTTAAATGAAAATAAAATTATGAACATAGTGTAAATATAAATATATGAGCTCATTTTTCTCCCTCGAATTATATTTGAATTTATATTTTATTGTCATATTAGATTTTATCTAACTACTTTTCGAATTAGTCACAATAAAAACAAAACTTCCAGATTTTTCTCTCCGATTTATATTCGAATTTGTTTTTATGATCAAATTTGAAACCTTTTTACCATTTTTCCAAATGAAACTTTAAAAATTTGCTATTTTTCTTGCCAGTGCTATATCCTGAAGGTAAAATTGGGAAGGTTGTCCCATCCTCAAATGGACCCGAGAATGGCAGGACACATGTTGAAGAGAGTTATATGGAAGAAGTGGACAAAGAAATTAGGCCACATTGGCCTCAAAGGTCGAGGCCAATATGGCCTTCATTTTGGGGCCTATCATTGGCATGCCCTTTACTCGTTTCAGTCGTACAGCCCGATCCAATCTTAGGAGTCCTATTTGTAAAAGGATCAACGAAATCTAAATCATTTTCCTAGAATGACGAAGGATATCTTAGGTTTAGTCCCATCATATAATGAGTATGAAAGTTCCATAACAGGTAAGTTCATTCTTCCCTAAAAAAATTTGCTCGAACTCTTGTGCTTAAATAACTTAAGCATTAGAGTGTTGTGGCAAGCACCACGTAAGTGTATGATTTTACTTGTTTTACAACTGACTTATTTTCTAAAATACAAATTCACCAATAGTGGCACGCAAATGTCAGGTGATCCTCTTGGCAACATTATTACATAAGTTTAGTTGATTTTTATCACATTTCCACTTTTTTGTTAATCAAGACATTTGCAATTTTCTATTTAAACACAACGTGACATTTTAAGGTTTAACTTTTCTTAGTACAACTTCTAATTTATTAAATTGATTTTGTTTTGTAAAATGATAGACTTCTTCATTTTTCGAGTTCAATAACATGCAGGGTGGGAGATTTAAACCTCTAATATTTAGGTCAAGAATATATATTATATAGTAGTTGAATTATGTTCATGTCAATAATAATATACTTTCACATCTCTAATTGACATTTATACTCGGTATTAAAATACCATATTATTAATATAATCACTATAAGAAAAATGGAATACCATGACACATCTCTATAGCCAAATTGAGAGGACAAAATGAAAAAGTGTCATAAATGTAAAAAAAAAAAAAAAAATGTTTTTGGCGGGAAAAACAAAGATTTCCAAATTTTTGAAAATTTATGACATTTTTTTTTTTTAGTGTCATGGATCTACGATGATTTTTAAGTGTAAATTAGGGAATTTGTCAGAAATAGTCCCTTCAAGTTTTCACTTTTCAAAACTAGTACACTTTTTGAAAATTCGTTCAACTAGTTTTTCTCGATTAATCTTGGGTGAAATTGACCCTCGAGATTTAGTTAAAAATATATATTTTTTTCTAACTTATCGATTATTTTGGGTCTTCTCGACAAATTCAGGCAGATTACACTACATTCTACCAATTTTTCCAAATGTGTTAGGTAATCTTCCTAAATTTTATACCAAATCTTATATTTTTTTAAATTTTATTTCAATTCAGTTATCTTTAACAAATATATGTAATTTTTCAAATCTTTAGCGTTGTTTATAAATTCCAATTTAATTTACCAATTATCCAAATTAATTTTTTTTGGAGAGATCCAAATTAGTTCTTTTAGATGGTGTTCACACGAGATTTCAATAGAAATTTATTTCGTGGAACTTGAACTTTGTATTTGTATTAATTTTGTGGAAAGTGAGTACAATCTCTAATACACATTCAAAATAAACTATAAACTTTAAGCTAGTTGATCTTCTTGGATGGTCAGCCTTTGGGCTTGTTGATCTTCTTGGGTGGTCGGCCTTTGGGCTTGTTGATCTTCTTGAGCGATCGACCTTTAAGCTTGTTGATCTTCTTACACGATCGGCCTTTGGGCTTGTTGATCTTCTTGGGTGATCGGCATTTGGGCTTGTTGATCTTCTTTGGTGATCGGCCTTTGGGCTTGCTGATCTTCTTATCTTCTTGGATGATCGACCTTTGGGCTTGCGATCTTCTTGGATGATCAGCCTTTGGGCTTGCTGATCTTCTTAGATGATCGACCTTTAAGCTTGTTGATCTTATTGGAGGATTATGTTCGCACGAGGCTTCCAAAGAAACTTGTTTCGTGGAGTTGAACTTAAGTTGGTGTTGATGTTGAAGTTGATTTGATGCGATGTGGTTCGATCTCTAGTTATTGATCCTCTGATTCTTTCTCAGTTGAATGCGTACACTTGATTTGAGGAAGCGAAGTACGTGATGATCATGGAGTTGAAGTCTTGGAAGAATACTTGTATCTCTGAAGGACTTCAGTCTTTAAGGGTCTTCTATCTTCTAAGAGTAGCAATGAATTCCTTTTGGACTCTCTAAATGTAGAATTGCTTGTAATTCCTTTTAGACTCTCTAAATGTAGAATTGCTTGTATCTTCAAAGGACTTCAGTCTTCAGAATGCTTGCCTCTTCAAAGGACTTCAGTCTTCAGGATGCTTGTATCTTCGAAGGACTTCAGTCTTCAGGATGCTTGTATCTTCGAAGGACTTCAGTCTTCAGGATGCTTGTATCTTCGAAGGACTTCAATCTTCAGGATGCTTGTATCTTCGAAGGACTTCAGTCTTCAAGTGTGGTCAGCTTCAGGAGTAAAGAATTCTCTATAAGCTTTCTAGAGTATAGAATTGCTGACCCTCACAAATGAGGAGAACTCCTCTATTTATAGAGTTCTCTGCTGGACTTCATGGGCTTGGGTTTGGTCGGTCCATGGGTCTGACTAATTGGATTTGGGCCTTATTTGATATTTTGGTCAAATTAAGCCTATTTATGGGCTAAATTGGACTTTTAGCCCAAAAAATAATATCAAATTGGATTGAAGTAATTTTATTCAATCCAACGGTTACGAAGGAAACATGTGGCATCATCGGACTTCGCCAAATTATGTCTTCAACTTCAATTTAGGACAAATATCAACTTCTAATTAGTCTCGAATTCAATTATTTGGAATTTCGTCATTAATTTAGTAAATGACGGGGCAATTTGCGATCGGTCTAAAATTTCTCATTCAACAGATGGATATTAAGTGATTTTTTAAATTTTGGAAAAGATTAGGTTTTGCAAAAAAGAAAAAATAGATAAGATATGAAAAATATATAATATCTCGATATTAATCTCGGGCATATTAACACTGAGATTCTATATATTTGGGCTTTCTCGATAATTTTTGGGGCAGATTAATAACGAGATTTCTATATATTTCTCATATCTTAATTTTTTGCAAAATCTGATATTTCTCAATCTTTTAAAATCACAAGTCCATTACTTGAAAACCATTTAGATAATTTGAAAATTAAATATAATTGTGTAAACAAAAATTGGACTAAAAATTCAAAAAGTTGTAAATATTTGATATAATATTCCTAACTAATTTGTAGAAAATTTGAAATTATATAAGATTTGACACAAGATTCGGGGTATTAATGTAATATTTCAAAAAATAATAGAATTTGGGCAGATTAAGTAATATTTGAAAAAAAAAAAAAAACAGAATCTTGATGTGTAATGACCAAGATGTATCAAATAGGCCCTAAACAATCCATAAGTTAGAAAAAAAAATTTAACTAAATTTCGGTGACCGTTCTCATCCGAGATGGATCGAGAAAAATTATTGTTTGCAAAAATGATACTAGTTTTGAGAACTGAAAACTCGAAGAGGATATGATCAAGTATAATATTATTTAATTATATTTTTACTTTTCACAACCTGTAGTTACTCAAATTTCAAACATTTCAATCGTTTGTTTTCTCTCCCTCTTTCTCCCATTAGATTTTATCTCCCTCTCTTCCCCAAATAATATTTCCTCTTTCCTTCACTCTTTCCCCATTTCCTCGCTCTTTCCCTTCATCACTCGGCTGCAACGACTGTTCTGATTGCACGTGACTGCTCCGACCGGCAACTGCTGGACGAGTCGGCAACTACTGCACGCGAACCCCCCAAGCGACAAGATCTGAAGAGCTTTAGGTATCAGTAATTTGCATTTTATGTTTTCACCTCAGTAGGTTTCTTTTGCACTCTAGGTATCAGTAATTTGCACTTTAAGTATCGACATTTTCTTTATGATCTAAATTTCTGTCAGTACTTGTATAAAAGGTGAAGATAGCTTTTTTTCCATCAATCATCTCCAAGAAGTTATCAACTTTTGTTGAATGTTGACAATAGATTAGATTGTAGATGTTTAGAATGAATGTTTAGAACCGATAGACATAATATTTGTGACTTTGGAATTCTTTTAGCTATTGTGAAGAGGTAGGCTTCTTTCGAAGGATGGATGGACTGTATTGTAGATGTCTCTCTTAGACGTATTTAAATAATCATACCTATAATTAAAGTATAGGCTATATATGTAGATTAATATTTTATCGGGTTATTTCATTAGATTGGACCTACTTAATTAGGATTTAATGAGAACCCTAATTGAACTAATATACAATAAGCAAATAGTCAGATAGTCTTTCTTGAATTCCATCTAGGGAGAGATTCTAGGACATTCAGAATTTTGGTTGAGGAAGGAAATAATCACTTTAGAGTCATCATTAATCTTTGGGAAATTGTCAGAAATAGTAGTTAACTAGTTTTTTTTGCTGGATCTCGAGCGAGATGACCACCGGGATTTAGTTGAAAATTTTACTTTTTCTAACTTATCAATTGTTTTGGCCCTTTTGGACCTTTCTCGATACATCTCGGAGAGATTAAACATGCAAATTTTAGTAATTTTTTCAAATATTAGATAATCTATTCAAATCTTATACAAAATCTTATATATTCTCAAAATTTCTCCAAATTCGGTTATCTTTACCGAATATTATATTCAATTCTCATGTAATTTTAGGCCAATTTCTATTTCCATGATTATATGAATTTCTAAATTTCCAAATGAATTTACTGGAGGATCCCATTGAAGGACCCTTGAGCAGAAGCGGGTTCGTCCCAAATCCCATTTTTACAGAGAACAAAATTTTACAGAAAAATACAAATAGATTATGCATTTTAACAAAATTGAATATAACATGCTCAATTAAAGGAAATTTAGGGTTTCATGAAACCTTACCTTTGAAGACATTTTTCAAGAAATCCTTCAAACGGGAATTCACGGACATATTTGAAATGGCCAATCGAGCACAACCATTTGGAGTCTTTGATATTCTCTGATGAGAATCTAAGAGGAATGAGCTCTGGTAAATTTGGATTGAGGGAAGGAGAAGAATGAGAGTTTTGGGATGAAGAGAAAGTAGAGAATTAAGAGAACTTTTCTCTATCAAAATACAACTTTTCTCTATCAAAATACAACTTATTCAAATTAAATTAATTTTAAAAATAAAATTAATTTATTTAAATTATGATTTAATATATATATAAATATGATAACTAACTTATCATATAATATAATATACATATCAAATATAACATATAACCTATAGTTTAATATTGTATCATATACAATATAACCTATAGTTTATTTTCTCTCACATATGCCATTTAATATAAATCACATTTATATTAAATTTAACAATTATGAATCCAGTTCATATAATCAATATTTGAATCATATTCAAATATTTATTTCCTCTAACAAATGATATAATGTATCAAATACATTATAATAATCATATCACATATAATTAAAATAACTTAATTATATCATATATAGTTAATTCCCTCAATTAATTTGAACAATTCAAATTAATCCAAATACTGATTCTCATTTAGTCCTATTGAGCTACTAAGGGAACCTTATGGACATATTGCTTGAAGCTCCAACGTATGTGAATAATTAATTAAAATCTTTAATTAAATTATTCACCATCCGTTAACTGTCGGGTGCTCCACTAAAGACTGACAACTGCACTCTTCTTACTACAAATATATTTATGTGTATCAATAGTACGATGAGCCTTCACAGATTGCTCGTAAGTACAGCTAGGCCAAAATTACTGTTTTTCCCATTTAGTTACATCTAACTTCTTAAGTACCATTGATCTCTCTAATGAACAATAGATCATAGTCCAACTATGATTAAATCCCTATCGGGCCAGGAAAGGGTGTGGCGCCACATTGTTCAAGCCCTGGAATCAGCTCTTAAGGGAGCAATTTATCTACTTACCCAAACCTCGGGGAAGGAGTGAATTCCTTCTTGTGTAGCTGTGTTCTCAACTCCTCAATAAGACGAATTCTCAAAATGGTACTCTTATTGAGTCAACGATCTGACCACCCTCACCCATACAAATCAAAGGACCGCCCTCATAGGTAGGAATTCACAACTCACTCAAGATTCAGGTCATGTTACCTATAATCATCGCGGTGAAATATAAGTCTCTATTATGAAAGATGTTATATAATGAGACTAAACATTTCGTGGTCCGGTCTTATACAAACTCCTTTGTATAGAATATCCCCGTTCATGTGTCTACACATGAATGATCAGGATCAAATCATTTGTAGCACTTTACAACAATTGTAACACCTACAAAGCGAGCCATACTTGTAGTGTCACCAGGATAAGGTTTAAGCTCTATATACATGTTTAAGCTACAAGATAACCTTGGATGTTAGTTTAGTGGTTTGTGATTAATGCAACTAATTTTGAAATAAAACATCATATATTTTATTAAATAATAAATTTGTACAATACAATTACAAACTATAGAACCCTATGAGATTTAGGGCATCAACCCCCAATATTTACTAATTAGATTTTATGGTTGCATTTTGATTTTTTAATTTTGAGAAAAATTAAATTTTGTAAAAAGAAAAAAATAGGTAATATATGGAAAATATATAAAATCCTGATATTAATCTGCCCGAGAATTCATCGATCTCGTATTAATCTGCCTGAGATTCATACCAAGATTTTATATATTTTTCATATTTTACATTTCTTTAAAAAATTTAAAAATCAAAATCAATCACTTGAGATCCATCTAAAAATTCATTTGGATAATTGGTAAATTGAATTGGAAATTAGAAATTTGGCTAAAGATTTAAAAAATTACATAAGAATTTGATATAATATTTGGTAAATATAATCGAATTTGGAGAAAATTTGAAAATATATAAGATTTGGTATAAGATTTAGGAAGATCAAATAATATTTTGAAAAAATTAGTAGAATCTCGGTCTAACCTCTTCGAGATGTACCGAGAAAGGCTCAAGAGGGCTAAAACAATCAATAAGCTCGAAAAAACTATTTTTTTTTTAAAACTAAATCTCGGCGGTCAATCTCGCTCGAGATGGACCAAGAAAATCTATTTGAATGAGGTTTAAAAAAGGATGCTAGTTTTGTAGGGTGAAAACTTAAAGGTGTTATTTTTAACAATTTTCCTTAATCTTTCAATAGAATTCGGTATGTATATATTCTTGACAATTTGTTTTGAATAATCCTAAGGTTTATCTATTCAATTTAGATATAAAGTAATTATGGTAACCGTCTCTATTATAAAACTAAACATTTATATTAGTTGACAGAACTCTTGGTTTTCATATGAAGTTAACCTATTTATTTAAGTTTCATATGGAGAAGATAAGCTTCAGTTATTTATTTATTTTCTTGAGAGGAAATAATTTGAAAAATACATATTTTGTAAGTAAAGAAAGAGACTTCCTTTACGAGAAAGTAAAATTCCCCAAAGTAAGAATACATGGTAGATGAAAACTTCTAATATGTTTATTTTACTTTTTTTTTATTATTATTATTATTTTGTTAATGAGCATGATTACATCGTTGAGTTTAGTTTGTTGTGATGGTAAGTTCATAACTTTTTGCCGATGTTTATGTTTTTTACCTAATGTATTCGGTTGTTACTAGTCTCTCTTTCTTCATTTTTTTTTTACTAGTGTTTGAAGAACCTTGAGGTATATTCTCTTTAACTCTTCTACTACCTCGTTTATGCTCACTTATAAGTCTTCTATCTCTTGATTGATCAGAATACTTGAATTAAGGTTTAAGATTGTTGTATGTTGTGAACTACTTTAAACTCCTTTGAGTTTTTTAAATATTGTATTGTAGCTTGTTGCTGAATTATTTTTACACCCCTTCCCAGATTACCCTCTTAACCTAAAAGAGGATGTGAAGACGTATATGTCAACCTTCTTGTGGCATCTGTTGTCCACCTGTTTCTTGTTTCACCTGTACCTACTTGACTTGATAATAGTAATGTGTATGTGCATTCATCTTATAACTTGTAGCCTTATAGGCATTCAGAAACTTCAGACAACTTATACATGACCCAACATACATGAATATTTTCAAACATATACAAGTAGATAGTTTTTCTCTCATTTTCTGCTAAGATGTTTATGATTGATGTCAAAAAGTGCATGTATTTACTATCTATTTTAAAACCCTTTTTTTAAAAAAAAAAAAAAAAAAAAGTAGAACTTTATGTGATATTTTGACTTTAGGATGTCCTAGATTAGATAAAATGAGTAATCACATGTCTTTGAATTGTCTACAGTATGTTTTTAGTGATTTCGGCTAATTATATGAGTTTTTGGATTGATTTTTTACTATTTTGCAGATTTTGATTTCATTATGACCGTATCACCAAATTAATTGCGACCGCATCATAAAACCCTAATTTTCCAGATTTGCGGTCAGTCAATTATGGTTGTTATTTCCTCGATCAAAACTGTTATTCAAGGCCTAAAATGATGGTTAAATGTGTAGAGCATGATTTTAGGTCATTCCTCAACTACCTTGGCCTATATAAAGTAGAAGCCGCATCAATCTGAATTCTCATATTCGAGTAATGTTGTCAGGATCTTGTTGGGCCACTAAAAGCCTATTAGCCATCTCCACCCATCAAGCAGCATAAAAGCCACACTTGAAGGAAGGGTAGAGCATGATAAGGAATATGGAGGACGATAGATGTCAAGGTTTGGAAAAAGAAACCAAGAAAGATAACCCACCGAAGGTTCCTATTTTGGTGAGCAAGATCACTTCTCTACCACCATTTGATGAATTGCATCAGTCCTGCTAATATCCTTCATGACCCCACCACTGAGGAATACTGATAGCACAAAAAATGTGCTATCTAGCTCCACTTAATTTGAGATTGTTCTAGCATTTTATGTGTAAATCATGCTATTTGTAGGAATTGAGCACTCAAGAGGTAGAACGAGTATTTAAAGTCATTCGAGATTAATTTGAAGTAATTTGGAGTTAATTTTAGTATCCAGGCTTTAAAGGAGGAAAATTACCAAAAATGCCCATGAGCCAGCGTAACCACCCTCCACACAGCGTAGCGTTACGCTACAAGACAGTGAGTAACTAATCCACGCAGCGTAACTACCCTTGCTTTACGCTCCAATGTTACGCTTGAAGGTAGAATGTAAAGAAACAAGGCACCGTAATTACGTTACCCACAGCGTAGTTACCCTACGAAGTTTACCGAAAAATTCAAAAAATGTATGCACGCTTGCCCAAATGTATCAGAGTCGTTAAGCCAGCCTTACACCTGAGACTTGCACTCCGATTGGAGCGTAATTACGTTTTTAACAGTGTCGTTACACTACCTTAGTATAAACTGAATTATTGCCAAATTAGGTCTGAATTCTGCCATCCAGCCAACTTCCACATGATTCATCTCATCTTTTCCCTTCTTTTTAGTCAATAGGATTTATCGAAATGATTCCTTGGTGATTACCATGAACATTATGCGCTAAGGTATTCGTTTCTAGCTTGAGTTTAGGATTTCTCTACCTATTTGGTGTATTTATGAGTTTTCGAACTAGTTGCTTGTAATTGTCAGATTCGATTATGTTTTTGAATGTTTGTGATTATATTATTGGACATTTGGAAATTTTATAATTATCACTTTTTATTGACATTTGATATGTGACATTTAATCGCGTCTAAATAGACTAGAAGCAATAAGTTAGGTTAGCTTGCAAATCATTTAGATTAGTATTGTTTTAATCAACCTAGAATTGAATCAACCAAATATTTAATTAAAGTTGTTTCTATTAGATATTCAACCTAACTTTTTCCTAGATTTTAATTCAATTAGGTCAACTTGAATTTGCATGTTGTTTATCAATTTAAATTGGGATAATTAGATAATTAGGTCAAATTAATTGCCTGTTCCAACTTCCAATTAATTTGGTTAGGTATAAACAATTGCTTGAATCTAGTAATGAGAATTCTATGATCGAATGCATCGAATAGGAGAATTCTATGACAACCCAAGCTAGGTGTTTTTCTCATTGTTATCACAACTATTCTGCTTTTTATTTTATGCATTTAAATTTATTTGCTACAAAAACCATCTTCAAACCCTCTCCCTTTTGGTTACTCTCGGGCTGAAAACACTTTAATTAAGAAATTTTAGAGCTCTTTGTGCTCAACTCGGTCTTGTCATTAAGACTAGCAGTTCGTTGTGGTGGATATGGTTAAATTATTTAGTTGGATTTGGGCGACGAAATCCACTCCGACCAAATTGGCAATATTATCGGGGAGCCAAGTATTTTTTTAAGGGTTTTCAGTTCTTTGTGTTGGGATGTATACCCTAAAACCTCGTAGTAATATGTTATTTGAAATAATAGTTGATTATTTTATATATGTATTAATCCATTAAAGAAAGATACAAGGTTATTTTATGTAACTTAAATATGTATGTGGTTGATATACAAATGGATTAGGTTTAAGTGATAACCTAAATGGTCTGTAGTATATGGATAAGATTGGGTACCTTATCCTGGTGACGTTACGGATATGACCCACTTTGTAATTATTACAATAGTTGTCAAATGATCTGATCCTGATCGTTCATGTGGAGACATGTGAGTGAAGTATCCTATACAAAGAGTTTGTATAAACCCGGACCGCAAAATGGTTAGTCTCTCTTTATAACACCATTACTTGAAGATGTTAGGGTTGATTCCTTAAATCTTGTGGGTCCTGTAGTTTATAATTGTAATGTACAAATATTTTATTTATTTAATAAAATATGAGATGTTTTATTCGACATTTAATAGTATTAACCCACAAACTAATAAACTAACATCCAAGGTTATCTTCTGTAGCTTAAACATGTATGTAGAGACATATAGGTGAATCATGTTTAAGTGATAACCTAAATGGTCTGTAGTTGATGGATAAGGCTGAGTACCTTATTCTGGTGACACTAAGAATACGACTCATTTTGTAGATGTTACAATTGTTGTAAAGTGTTATAAATGATCTAATCCTGATCATTCATGTGGAGACATGTGGGCGAGGGTATTCTATACAAAGGAATTTGTATAAGACCGGACTACGAAATGATTAGTTTCATTATATAACACCGTTCATAATAGAGACTTACATTTCACCAGGATAACCATAGGTGACATGACTTGAATTCTGAGTGAGTTGTGAACTCCTGCCTATAAAGGTGGTCCTTTGATTTGTATGAGTGAGAATGGCTAGATCGCCGACTCAATAAACCTACCATTTTGGGGATTCGTTTGATTGGGAGGTTGGAAACACAGCTATACAAGACAGAATTCACTCATTCCCTAACGTCTAAGTAAGTAGATAAATTTCTCCTTTAAAGGTTGATTCTAGGGCTTGAATAATGTGACACCACACCATCTCTTAGTCCGAGAGGGTTTTGGTCATAGTTGGACTATGATTTATTGAGAGGGATCAGTGGTACTTAAGGAGTTAAATGTAACTATATAGGCAAAACGGTAATTTTGGGTGTACTTACGTGCAATTTGTGAAGGATCATCAACTGTTGACTGGTTATATCTAAAGGATCATCAATTTGTGAAGGTTTCAGTATGTTCAAGGGTAATATCTTCTCCTCCTTCTTCCTTGCATGTTGTAAATTAAATATTAATTGCATAAATTATGTTCTGTAATCTCATTATTATGTGAAAATAAAAATTGAGTCGATCCCCGTTTCCACTACGGAACTTCATAGTTCCTTTAATTGGTATCAAATTATGGTTTTTTTTTGTCCCAAATTTTTATTGTTCCAGAATTTATTTTACAGATCTATTGGTGTGTTGCATTTTGTATGTTTTCATATGATGAATGATTATGAATGTTTGCAATTTTTGGATGTTTACGGGATTGGACCTTAGATTTATCGTTTTATTTTTACAATTTGGTTTGTAAGGGTCGTTTGTTTTTGGGCATTAATTGTGATAGAGTCTGTAATTCTTTAATCTTGAGTTCTTCATGAGTTTTCTGGAGGATTTATGGAGAAAACGAGACCAAAATCGGAGGAAATTTGAAAGAATTCGCAACTGTACGGTGGCTACTATACAGTAGAGTTGCAACGTTGTGCCCTAGCTTTGCAATGCTATAAATGGCAAACGGAAGAATTTTTCATTTTTTTCTTGTTCGCGTGCGGTTCAGTTTGAATTGAAGCTGGTTTACATCTAGTTCACTTGGTTGGAGCGGTCAAGGCCAGTTTGGGTATTAGGTGGTTCTGTTCGTGCGGTTCAAGACCCGGTTCACCTGTTTTGAACCGGTTGGCTATTTTTTTTGTAATAATTATCTGTTTTTTAAGTAACTCAATTATATAAGTGTTATATTAATTTAATTAATCGTTTAGGAGTTCAATTCCGGTCCAATAATTGTTTTAAATTATGTATATGATATATGATTTAATTTATATATTTACATGTCATAATGTATGTCATATAGTAAAATCCCACCATAGGTTATGCATTATTTATGTATCATTTATATTATAAATGTTATAATATATAGTTTCATGATTTAATTTTATAGCATGCTCATGCATCATATAATATAAATATTATACTATATGTTTGCATGCATTAATAACATAGTCATGCATAATTTATATTATAGGTGTTATAATATATAGTTTAATGTATGGATGGATGTATGTTTTTATTTATTCATTACTTTAGTATATAAGTATTATGTATCTTAAGTAATGAAATGGAATTGCATGAAGCATGTCACTACTTTAGGTTATTTTATAATTGTTATAATTTACCTAAGTATGCTTAAACATGCAATAATTGGTCTCAATTTATTTAATTTCTTTTATAAAAGTTATAATTAAATGAGATTAAAAATTAAAATCAATAATTCAGAATTGCATGCAAACCTTAGGTTAAAATCATTTTTTAAAATAGTTTTAAAATATGATTCACATAGGCCTAAGATCACGTTTCTAATGAGATTAGAAATAAGTTTAATCTTTTAATCAGTTTAATATGATTAAATTGGTTTTAATTAAAATATTAAATTTTCTTTTAATAGGATTAAAATGAGAAAATAAAAGATTAAATTTATAAAACATTTGCTTATAAGGGACCTTTGTCTAAGGAACATTCTGTCTAAGGAATGAGGTATTTAAGCTGACCGAAACAAAATACCCCTACTTGGGAACTAACCTGGAAGGTGAATTAGTCAAATATTTTGTAAGTATGCAATAGATGATTAGAGTTTATTAAAACATTTAATAAATGATAATCATACATTGTAAAACTATCTAACATAAGAGTTATATTGGGCAAATTTAACAAGACTTAGATAAATTTCTTAGCCTAAATTATCTAAGTAATGAACCCTCAATTGAAAAATACTTAGTGGGAGGAAAAATGATATATATGATATGTCTGATTCCCCTATGTTATCGGTAATTCACATCGTGAGATTCATGTTTGGCCTCAAGGCACGATGCGTCCTCCTATAAATGGTGTTTGCATGGGTCAATATCAGAGTTAACTCTTGAAAAAGATAGGGTTATAATTTTTGTTCTCAGCATTGTTCTTCTCTACGGCAAACTTGTTGGGGCAAAGATTATAAATTCCAAAATGATGGGTTACACTGACAAGAATTCATTAAGGTGGTTAATGAAATTCTTACCAAACTGATGGTAACTAAATATTATAGGAGTAAAAGTTATTCTGATGTAATATTTGGTTAAGAATGTCCCAATCCAATGAAAGAGTAACTGACTACCCTGCGGTGACTTTTATTCTAACTCACTAGAGTATCATAGCAATAGAAATTTTGAATTAATATGAATGAGATTCATGTTAAATCTATTGAGTTCATTTTTAATTTCTATGTTGAATTTGAATGGATAGAAGGTTGCATATAGTCAAATAACAAGTTTTATATAATTCAAAGTTATGTCATTTTCTCTCAAGAGTTTTAACTTTTAAATACCGATATAAGTCAAAAGGTTTGATAAATAAGTTACTTGAAAAAATATCATCAACATTAAATGGCAATGTGATCTTAAATTTGTCTTTTATTTGAAAAATGTTCTAAAAAAGGTGTTGCTAGTTCATAAAATGTTCATAAATTATATTTGAAGTGATAGCTTATTTTTATCTAGATAACATATGATGTGTCTTGATTAAGATGAAGTCATGGGAAGCTAAATGACTTCAAAAGTTAAGTATGATTTGAATCGAGAAAAATTTATGTGACTAGAGCAAATAAGAAAAAATGTTTCCAAATTAGCTTGAGATGTCTCATGATGAGGAATTTTAGAAATATCTTAAAATGAAGAAAAATAAGAATAAATAAATTTGATATACTAAGTTCTTAGTAGGAATAAACATTTACACCTTGATAGTTGAATAAGGATTCACTTTCAGAATTTTCCTTCATTACACTTTAGTTGTGTTTCTTGCAAATACTTAATTCAGTGGAGTAGTTCTACTAGTTGGCAACAAGAACCTAATTCCAATTAACATAGTGGGAGGCACTAAAATGTCGTTTATTTATGCGAAATATGGTGCTTTTATCATCATAAGAGAAATTCAATTTCTCCAAACTTTATTACCAAATAATTCATATAGTATGAATGATTTTAGTAATAAGGCATATTTTCAAAAGTTGTTTGAGAATATGTTCAAGTCTATGAGTAAGGATTGATGAATCCAGAAAGAAAGAAAATTTTTTTCTAAAAAAAAAGATACTTGTCTTTGGTATTTAAGTGACTGTTATGGGTAATTCTCTAAGAATTAGAGTTAAATTACTACTACCTATTAAAACCTCTTGCTTTTCATGCAAGAGTTTCATTAAACCTTACTTGATAAGGCTATCAGGCCAAAGAATTTGTTGGGCTTATGCATTTTGACCCAAGTGGTTTAGTAACTAAAAGAGTAAGTTTGACATCGTAAATATGTCATTAATATGATTAATGAGTATTTATGAGTGTAAGTATCTTAATCTAATGCAATTTAAGTCTTACATATTTTGAAATGTTCAAAAGAAATTAGACCAAAGTTAAAGTTATTTAGACAAGTCTATTGTGACATTATGATCAGATCATAATGATTAGTGCAGAAATTTTAATGTACTATGCCTAATTGATGAAGATGAGATAAGATCTCAACTTCGAGAATTAGGTACAATTTGGATCAAATTGTGCTAGAACAGGAGAAATATGGTCTTGTTAAACTTAGTACATGTTAAGTACTTTGTGAAACATAAACATTATACTGGTGCCAGACTCACTAAGCACATGCAATAGAGATTGCAATTTTGAACATTATTTCCTTATAAGATGCTTGAGAAATGATTTTGGATTATGAAAGTGTTATAAAACTAGCTTGCGACATGTCAGTATTTGAGTAAATTTAAACAATTGTGTCAAAACGAACCCTTGGCGAATTGAATATTCAAAAGTACACCTAAATGTGGGTAGTCTTTGAGGAGTTTATAAAATGACCTTTTGGACAGTCCAAAATAAAATAATGTATTTATGTGATAGATAATAATTTTATTAGGAATGTCAAAATAAAAGGTTGCAGATCTTTAGCAAGGTTAAATTGTGTCGATTGACTAATTTCAAGTAACACCACTTAATAGTTAACAAGTATTGTTAACCATTTATTTTTATTTGAATGTCAATTTCTAATTATCAACCAGATAAGTCTTCATCGTAGTGGGGAGTTAAGATAACTCAGCCTTTACAAAGGCTTACTTAAAGTTTTAATTGTCATATGAGATGACATGATGAAAACTTATAAACCTCAAAGTAGTAGGAGAGTTATGAGATAACTAAACCTCTGCTATGACTTATTGAAAGTCGTAGTTGCCATAATGGATGACAAAAATTGAAGGAAGTTGACAAAAGAAAATTATGTCAAAGTCATAAAATTTGAGATAAAGTAGCGTACTTAATCTCAGTCAGTTTTATGTAGATTTTTATTGATAGGGTCAAGCCCAAAGGATATGAATGGATTTATAAAAAGGGAGACTTGAAAGTGTAGAATTTGGAGATAGAAATCTTCAATGTAAGACTCTTGGTGTCAGATAAAAATCAACATCGGAACTAGTAGGTGAAAATAAACTATGAGTCAATTTCTCATTGGTGATTTTAATAGTCTTTATGCATTGTTTGATTCATTGTTGCATATGAGATATGTAAAAATGAATAACTTCTTTTATGAAAAGGAGTTCAATGCATCTACACAAATTCAAGCACATTTTCAAAGATTGAAATGGAAAAGGTTGGCAAAATTGTGATGTTCATTTGGCAGTTAGGATCTTTGAGAACAAGGGTTTGATACAGTATCATAACTCATAACTTTAAACAATGACAATATTATTTTATAAACAAGAAAATGAAAAGTGGGTATTTATCTATTTTGTACTGATATTTACTCATTATGAGGTAGAAATCAGTATGAAAATTTGACTATTTAACCAATTTCAAATAATCGATTTGTAGTGTTTTTGTATATTAAAAGTCAACATAAAGATGTTTAGGACATGATGTTAAATTTGTCTAATACATCTTACGTTTACAAAGTAGTTTAATGTTCAATGCAATAACTTAACATGGAATGGTAAAGTACCGTTCTACTATAAAGTTGATATGTCAAAAGAAAAAGTTTCCTGAGACACCTCAAATGTTGAGAAGATATAAATCTTTAATAGTTCTAAAAAAAGAGCCAGTTTTCTATCCATAATCCTATCCATTTTGTATAATTCTTATGCATAAAATGTCCGTTTTATAGGTAAATTCATCCCGAGGGCCAAAAGAGTCACTAAGGGGAAAATGAGCCAAATTGGTGTCAAAATGGAGTTTAGAATTAAAAAAATTGAAGAAATCACGAAAAGTACTAAAATGCCACTCACTAGAGCACATCTGGTAACAGGCAGTGTCACAACCCTTCCTCGATGCTGGCACGCGACATTTGAAGGCAGTAACATTGGAAACAGGGCAGCATTGCAATGCTACCCTCAACATCGCAACGCTACGTAGATTGATAGAATTTCCAATGCGTGTGTGTACATACCTCACCACAACCGAGTGTCGCATCAGAGTTGCAACACTCATCCAACACTCGAGGTATTGAAATCGATAAGAGTATTGCAACACTACACTGTGATATAAAAGCAAATTTTTACATTTTCATGCGAGAGATTCGATCACCACTCGATTTTCTCTGGATCTTCTTAGCTTTCTGCACCTTTTCTTTCATTCTTTCCTTACCTTTGATGCATCCATGATATTCCTTGATCAAATCTTGAAGGAGGCGCTACATTAAGATAAGTGATCTAGTTTAGTTTAGGTAGATTCTTAATTTTCTTATTATGAGATTGAATCTTCAATAATCTCTCATGTAATTCCTTGATTTCTGTAATAAACTCTTATTGAAATTGATTCTTGAATGTGAAATAATTTCCATGCATTGTATTTAAGTACTTTTGGTCAACTTTCTTTTATTCAATGAATGCTAGAAATAATAGCATGTCTATGTGCTTAATTTCTTATGGAAACCACAACTAAAAAGTGCAAATGTGTGAGTTTAGGTTATAGGGATTAATCTTGTTCATAATTATGCATGCTTAGTAATTCAAGACAATTGGGCTAGTAACCTAGTCTTGTCGAACTACTAATCTAATCTTAGTCAAGAATTGCTCTTTTTTAATGCAAATGAACGATTAATTAGGTCGCTATCAATCCTTATTAATTGAGTCATTTAGGTTTGATTAATTGTTTAATCAAGAAATTAGGTTATGCATTCCTATGCTTTTATGGTGTATAGACTAAGTGAATAACTAGCACGAATCTTGATTTTGTTAAATGCCTATGATTACTAAGAAAAATTAAGAGGAAACCCAACTAAACTAGATCAATTAAAAAAAATCGATTTTTCATTTTTCAATATCTCATTTTATTTTTTTTTTTTTTTTTTTTGCACAAATTTATCAATTTCTTTACAAACTTCCTCCCTCCCCCCATCACAATAGAGTTCATTAATTGTTTTAAGGCTATTTGATGGTTCTCTCGTATGGCCTTATAGTTTGTAAACCTTGTGTGAACAAACTTTTATGTGATTAATAATATATGATATTTTTATTTACTTTGTCTATAAAATATGTGATATTTTAGTTGCATTAATCACAAACCAATAAACTAGCATCCAAGGTTATCGTTGTAACTTAAACATGTATGTGGAGACATACAGATGGATCATGTTTCAGTGATAACCTAAAGGGTCTATAGGTGGCACTATGAGTATGGCCCGCTTTGTAAATGTTACAAATGTTGTAAAGTGCTACAAATGATATGATCCTGATCATTCATGTATTAGACATGCGAGTGGAGATATTCTATATAAAGAAGTTTGTATAAGAGCGGACTACGAAATTTTTAGTCTCATTATATAACAAATAGAGACTTTTATTTCATCAAGATGACCATAGGTAACATGACCTTAATCCTGAGTGAGTTGTGAACTCCTGCCTATAAAGGCGGTCCTTTGATTTGTATGAGTGAGAGTGGCAGATCACCGACTCAACAAGCCTACCATTTGGAGATTCATCTGATTGGGGAGCTGGGAATACAGCTAGACAAGATGGAATTCACTCCTTTCCTGAAGCAGGGATAAGTAGATAAATTTCTCCCTTAAGGCCTGATTCCGGGTCTTGAACAATGTGGCGCCACACCCTCTCCTGGCCTGAGAGAGGTTTAGTCATAGTGGGACTATGATTTATTGTTCATTAGAGAAATCGATGGTACTTAAGGAGTTAGATGTATCTACAGGGGAAAAACGATAATTTGGCTCAGTTGTACTTACGAGCAATTTGTGAAGGGTCATCGTACTGTTGATTGGTTATATCCAATGAACACATAAATATGTCTGTAGTGCGAAGAGTGCAGCTGTCAGTCTTTAGTGGAGTGCCCGACAATTAATGGATGGTGGATAATGTAATTAAAGAGCTTAATTAATTATTCACATACCGTTAGAGCTTCAAGCTACAGGTTCTTAAGGTTCCATTGGTAGCTTAAAAAGATTTAGTTGAGAATCAATTTTTGGGTTAATTTGAATTGTTCAAATTAATAAGAGGGAATTTAATTATATGTATAATTAAATTGATTCAATTATATATGATATAATTGTTATGATGTATTTGATACATTATAGTTTAGTTGGAAGAAATAAATATTTGAATAAGAATCAAATATTTTTTTCTATGAATGTGATTCATAGTTGTTAAATGTAATATAAATATGATTTATATTAAATGCCATAAAATAGAGAAAATGAACTATAGTTTATATTGTATATGATACTGTTAGGATTGGTGTCCTGATTATCCCGGAGTCTCGTAGTTTGTAATATAATCGCATTGTTATGAGTAAAATAAGAGTTATTTTATTCTGGCATTTACTCATATCCAATAAACAAAGCTTCATGGTTATCGTATGTAAACTTAAGCATGTATATGAGATATACAAGTGGATCATGCCTTAAGTGATAACCAAATAGGTCTGTAATATAAGGATTAAGGAGGGATACTTGATTCTGGTGACACTACGGATATGGCCCACTTTGTAGAAGTTTGCAAGTGTTGTAAACTACTACGAATGGTAGATCCTAACCATTCATGTGGAGACATGCGAGCGGGGTGTCCTATACAAAGAGTTTTTATAAGACTGGACCACGAGATGATTCGTCTCTGTATATAACGTCGTTGATACTGGAGACTTATATCGCACCTAAACGATCATAGGTGACATGACCTCAATCCTGAGTGTTTTGGAAACTCTTGCCTTTGAGGACGGACCTTTGATTAGTATGGATGAGAGTGGTCAGATTGTCAACTCAACATGCCTATCTTTTTAGGGACTTGTCTGATTTGGGAGCTGGGAACTCAGTTACACAAGATGGAATTCACGCCTTCCCCGAAGCAGGGGTAAGTAGATAGATTGCCCCCCTTAAGGACTGATTCTAGGGGCTTGAACGTAGTGGCCACAGCTTCTCTTTGGAAGAAATGACTAAGTCATAGTAAGACTATGACTTATGTTCATTAGAGGGATCAGTGATACTTAAGGAGTTAGATGTAACTACAGAGGCATAATGGTTATTAGCCCAGTTGTACTTACAAGTAATCTGTGAAGGGTTATCGCACTGTTGATTGGTTGATATGGACACATAATATATATGTAGTAAGGAGTTCAACTATCAATCTTTAGTGAAGTGTCTGGCAATTGACGGATGGTGGATCTCATGACTAAAGAGTTCAGTCAGTTATTCACGTACTGTTGGAGCTTCAAGCTACAGGTCCATAAGGTCCCCTTGGTAGCTCAATGGATTCAAGTTGAGAATTAATTCTTGGTGTTGATTTGAAATGTTCAAATTAACAAGAGGTAATTCGATTATATGTGATATAATCAATGTGATGTATGAGATATATCAAGTGGAGGATTAATGTAAATGAGATTTATATTAAGTGCTATGAAATAGAAAAAGAACTATGGTTTATATGTTTTGTGAGATGAAATATTAAAACTATAGGTTATAAATATACTATGGTAAGTTGGTTATCATATATATTTATAATAATATTAATTATTAGATAATTATCTTTATTTCTCTAATAACCAATTGAGTGGGAGGTTCTTGGTAGTTTCATGGTAACCGTGAGATAAAAGGAAAAATATTTTCCTAAATTTAGTTGTGGTATTGAGAGTTTCTATTCTTGGAAGTTCTCACGGTTGGTTGTAAAGTGAATGATATTTACTAAATGACAGCTGAAGAGAGACTAGGCGATCGTGGAGTGATACTACACGATAGTTCACTCAGTTGGTCGATATTTAAACAATCGCGGAGCTTCTTCTAAACGATTGGGCATCGTCTATACGATAGACCTTGTCATCTCCCACTTGCTCAATTGTTTACACAATTGTTCCTCTGGTCTCGTCCTCTAACCAAGTCCACACAAAGCCCACACTTCTGGATTCTCACACCGAGAATACTAAGGTAATCATTATGGTGGTGTCGTACTCAACTTGACATAGTCGAGGTTTTTTTAGAGGTTGTTCGTTGAGTTTGCGGTGTTCGTGTGATGGTTGCTGTGATCATGCAGTGTTGCGATCGAAGTGTTCGAGCTTTCGTGATTTTCGTCTTGCTGTGAACGAGCGTTCGTGATCAAGGGTGTTGAAGATGAGTCTTCAAAGGTATGTATAATTTTTTCCTTGATCTTTGTAAAGTATGTTGTAATTTCGTTTTGTGCATAGCCTATATGTTTATGTTTCTTGATTGTAATTATTAATGTTCATATACAAATGAAATTTGGAACGATCATTCCGCTGCTCATGGAAATCCTCATGTCTGATTTTCTTCAAATACAATATTAAAACTATAAATTATGTGTTATATTTGATATAACATATAGTTTAATATAAATAAGATATGATAAGTTGGTTATTATATTTATTTATATTAAATTTATTATTTTGGATAACTATTCCTCTTTTCTCTCTAACCACCTTAGTGGGTGGTTAAGTAGTTTTATGGCAAATGGAATAAAAGAATTTTTTTTTTTTCCTTTTCTTCCACACAGACTCACGTTGAGAACTGCACAAAAGAGGGCTCTACTATACGATAGTGTGAACAGAAACGTACTAGTTCTTCCTCAATTTTCTTCCTCCTTCAAACTCAAACTTACCCTCCTGACCAAGTAGTCAGAGCCCACAACTCCTGGACTCTCACCCTGAGTATACCGAAGGCTCCTAGTGGTTGTGTCTTCTCGGTTTTGGTTCGTGAAGTTCTTGAAGAAAGTCTTCAATGTTACTGAGTTCGAGGTTCGTGACAGTTCAAGGGTTTTACACGAAGAAACGTTCTTCAAAGGTATAATCTCTTTCTTTTCAAAAGTATGTTGTAATTTATTTAAGAATGCATATCTTGTATGTTTGCTGTAAATTTGTTTTTCAATCAAAATGAATTTGGACAATCCGCTTCCGCTCAAGGATCTCTTTAAAACAAGTTCCTTCAATTGGTATCAGAGCCAGGTTGGCGTGCTAATTTCAAATTCCATTTTTGTATTGAAATCGTTTATAGTAGAGGTGGGTTTTAAGTTCTGCATTGTGTTTAAATGTTAAATGTATGTGGATGGTTGTTGATGGATGTTTACGGCTTTCTGTTTTCAATTACAAAGTTAATTTGTAAAGGCCTCTGGGTTTTTTGGCATTAAACTTGCAATCGAGTCTATATTCGTTTTAGTTTTGTGTCGTTCATGAAGCTTCAGAAGAAAGGTTATAGTGCGTTTCAATGGAGAAGACGAAACAGTGGTCGTATCATGTAGTTAGAGCTAAACGATCGTTTAGATTTTGTTATGCGTTCGTGTAGAATTTTCATCTGTTAAATGATCGCATAACTAATGCTACACAATCGTGTTGCGTTGGCTGCATGATCGCATAGACGCTCGATGGGTAGACGATCGCACAGTATATGATACTCGACGCAAGGCTTACATGCTAAACGATCTTGTAGACTATCATGTTCATCGCATAGTCATTAGCTACACGATCGCAAAGTATATGATACTTGACGCTCGCTACACAATCGTGTTGTGTTAGCTACACGATCGCATGGTATGGGATACTCGATGCATGCTGCATGATCGCGTAGATTTTTACGCTCATCACATAGTCAAAAGCTACACAATCATTTATACTCGACGCCTCATTACTCGACGATCAAGAGATTTACTACACAATCAAGCTGCAAGGGTTCTTGGTAGAGCGGTTCAAGACCTGGTTCACTTGTTTCGAATCGGTGGACTCAACTTTTGTAATAGTTTAGCCATTTATTTCCAATTTTGAGATTAAATATCCCAGTCTATCAACTTTAGTTAAATATACATGTGATGTATGTTAATTTTATATGTCATAATGTATGTCATATAGTTTGAAAACTAACCATAGGTTATGCATTTAATTTCATGCATCATTTTATATTATAAGTATTATAATATATTAGTATGCATGATTAAATTACATAAAGCATGCTCATGCATCATATAATGTAAGAGTTACAGTATATGTATGCATGCATTATAGCATATCCATGCATTATTTATATTATAAATGTTATAATATAAGATTGAATGTATGTATGAAATATATGCTATAACTTAATTCATTACTTATTCATATAAAAGTTATATATTAGTAATGAATGGACATTGCATGAAGCATGACACTACTTTAGGTTAATTTATAATTGTTATAAATAACTTATGTATGTCTAGCTTGTAATGTTGGTTGGTTTTAATTATTTCATTTCTTATAAGTGTTATAATAAATGAAATTAGAATTAAAATCAATAATAAAGAGTTGCATGCAAACCTTAGGCTTTAATCATTTTTTAAAAGTGTTTTAAAATTTAATTGAGATAAACCTAAGATCACATTTCTAATAAGATTAAAAATATAAGTTTAATCTTTTAAATCGGTTTAATAGGATTAAATTGATTTCTAATAAAAGATTAAATATGTAACAAATGTATCTATAAGGGATCTTTTGTCTAAGGCTGGTTTTGGCTAGGCTGGGGTACTTAAGTTAATGCAAACATCGCACCCCTATCTGGGAACCTACTTGGAAAGGTGAATTAGATAGATTTGTTACATACATGCATTTTTTATAAAAGTCTGCTAAAGAGTTGAATAAGACTTGAATCGAAGTTGTTTAATCATCAAAAGCAAGCATTGTTTTTTAGCAAATTAAACAAATCACTTAGATAAAATCAATGGTCGGATTTCTTAAGTTAATAAACCCTAGGTAGAACACTCAGTGGGAGGAAAATGGAGTATATGATACTTCACTTTAACCTCTACACATTTCTTCCTAAAAGTTCACACCGTGAGATCTATCCTCAGCCTCGAAGCACCATGGGTGTCCCCCTATGGGTGGCGTTTAAGTAGGTCAATACCAAGGTGAATGGAGAGAGTGTTCATAGTAAGTGGGAGTAGGACGTGTGACAACATATCCCTCGGTCTCTCTCATTAGGTTTAACAAAGTTTCTTGCATCGCCTCATGGCATCGTGGATGTCCCCCTAAAGGATGGCAGTTTTGCCTGACTCTTTATTTGATCTCCAGAAATGGATAAGGTTGCTTTAGTCTCTTGCCTTAATCGACTTTTCCCTAAGGTTGGCTCATTAGGGCGGGACTTTATGACCTAAAATGAGGTGTTACACTTATACAGAATTGTTAAGGATGTTAACAAATTCTAGACCGAACAATGGTGACTATTAGATTCAATTACAAGGATTTGTTTCTGTCTAATGGTTGAGAATGTCTCATTTCAGTGAAGGGGCACTTGATCACCCTACGGTGACTTTTTGTCCTGCCTCACTGAAGCATCATTACAAAATAGATGTAACTTAGGGTACACTAGACTATTTTGCTAAAACATGATTGGTTTTCTAAAAATGGTTTATGCAAGTAAACTTAATTGAGTTTGTTCTGTTTTAGCAATTTTATTATGGCTACTACGACTCTAATCTTACTTGTCGCCAAAAAAACTTATTGGCGAAAACTACGCTAGTTGAAAAAATACAATTAACACGATTTTAATCATCGATGATCTCCGATTCGTCCGGATGGAGGAGTGTCCTCCCATTCCAGCTCCTACTGCTCCTCGAAATGTTTAGGAAGCCTAGGAGTGATGAACAAGGGCGAACGAGAAGGCCTAAGCGTATATCTTGACCAGCCTTAATGAAGTCTTGGCCAAAAAGCACAAGCCCATGGTCACTGCACGTGAGATCATAGAGTCCCTGCGGGAAATGTTCGGACAACCGTCCACACAGCTAAGGCACGACGCTCTCAAGTACATCTTCAACTCACGGATGCAAGAGGGGTCATCTGTTCAAGAACACGTTCTTAACATGATGATACACTTCAACGTGATTGAGATCAACGGGTCAAGCATTGATGAGGCCAGCCAGGTTAGCACCATTCTGGAATCTTTACCATATAGCTTCCTTCATTTTCGTAGTAATGCTGTTCTGAACAGGATTGACTACAACCTTACTACTCAACGAGCTACGGACCTTCCAATCCTTGTTGAAAAGCTTAAATATATATGTAGAGACAAACGGATGGATCATGTTTAAGTGATAACATAAATGGTTTGTAGTAGATGGATAAGGTTACAAATGATTTGATCCTAATCATTCATGTGGAGACATGTGAGCGAGGATATTCTACAAAAAGGAATTTGTATAAGACAGGACCACGAAATATTTATTCTCATTATATAACGTCGTTCATAATAGAGACTTACATTTCACCAGGATGACCATAGGTAACATAACTTGAATCCTGAATGTGTTGTGAACTCCTGCCTATGAAGGCAGTCCTTTGATTTGTATGGGTGAAAGTGGCCAGATCGTCGACTCAATAAGCCTACCATTTTGGGGATTCATCTGATTGGGNCTGCCTATGAAGGCAGTCCTTTGATTTGTATGGGTGAAAGTGGCCAGATCGTCGACTCAATAAGCCTACCATTTTGGGGATTCATCTGATTGGGGAGTTGGAAACACAACTACATAAGAAGGAATTTACTCCTTCCCCAATACCGGAGTAAGTAGATAATTTGCTCCTTTAAGGGCTGATTCCAAGGCTCGAACAATGTGGCGTCACACCCTCTCCTGACCCGAGAAGGGTTTGATCATAATTGGATTATGATTTATTATTCATTAGAGGGATCGGTGGTACGTAAGAAGATAGATGTAACTACATGGGCAAATACGCAAAACGATAATTTGGGCCCAGCTGTACTTACGAGCGATTTGTGAAAGATCATCGTACTCTTGAGTGGTTATATCCAATGGACATAGAAAAATATTTGTAGTGCGAAGAGTGCAGCTGTTGGTCTTTAATGGAATGTCTGACAATTAACGGATAATGAATAATTTAATTAAAGAGTTTAATTAATTATTCATGTATTGTTGGAGCTTCAAGCTACAGGTCCATGAGGTCTCATCGTTAGCTCAACAAGAATAAGTGAGAATCAGTTTTTGGATTAATTTGAACTGTTCAAATTAATTGAGAAAATTAATTATTTATGATATAATTAATTTATTTTTAATTATATAATTACTAGAATGTATTTGATACATTATAATATAAAAAATATTTGAGAGGAAATAAATATTTGAATATGATTCAAATATTAATTATATGAAATTGGATTGTTTAATATATATAATATTTGATAAAGTGGTTATCATATAATTATATATTAAAGTTTTTATTAAAATTAATTTGATTTATTAATTTGATTTTATTTTTTTTAAATGGTTTTAGGGAGGGAGTTGTAATTCCCTCCCCTTTTTCTCACTACAACATGATAGTGGGAAGGTGTTGAACAGTTGCTTCATCTTCTTCCTCTTTGTATTTTACATAATGGTTCTGTAAGTCAATCAATCTCTTCCACTACTGTCTCTTCTCTTCTCTCAATCTATCTATCTCCCTCATCCAAAATAGCCAAAGCCCCACATCCTCCTGGATTCTCACCCAGAGAATACCAAGGTCTCCTTCACGGTGGTGTCCAATAGGAGTTTGAGGGATTTTTCATTGAAGAACAGTCTTCAAAGGTAAGGGTTTCAAATCCGTTTTTATTTTTCTATATTTTCAAGCATGTTGTAATTTATGATTAAATACATGATTTTGTTCTTCTACTGTAAAATTTTTATTCTGTAATTTTTTTGGTATTGGGCCCAATCCTCACTTCCGTTCTAAGATGAATATTTGTTCTTTTATTAGGTCTTGTGTGAACCCAATAAAGTGGAGAAGTCACAACTTGTTTAGTATTATGTAGTTTCAGATTGTCTTTGGAACACTCTAGCAGGTTTTGAAGATCCCAGTGGCTATTTTGAAGATAAAAGCACATCCTTTAAGCACTAGAGTTTCCATTTTCGAAGGGTAGTTAGAAATTAATACACGAGCTAGGTTATATGTGTCTATATTTTATATTTAGAGGCATCAAATCAATATTGAGGACATTATTAGTTTCATTTTAGGTAATTCTGTAAATAACAATGGATGAATAGTCTAGTTGCAAATCTTTATTTAGAGGCATCAAATCGATATTGAGGACAT
The DNA here is from genome assembly GCF_009727055.1 of Benincasa hispida. Taxonomy (NCBI): domain Eukaryota; kingdom Viridiplantae; phylum Streptophyta; class Magnoliopsida; order Cucurbitales; family Cucurbitaceae; genus Benincasa; species Benincasa hispida. The sequence continues at coordinate 51,378,120 of NC_052353.1, read as the reverse complement.
TATATGTTTGTGTATTGTAATTGAACATTATTAATTGGTATGTTGTTTCTACATTTATTTTAACCATAATTTAGACCCTACATCTACTTGCTAATCTTTTACCATCTTTGCTTATTAAGTGATTGTTGTTAGCTTATTGTCAATATATTGATGTGTTGAGTTAAACTCAAAAATGGTTTTTTGTTTTCTTATCAAGTTTTGGAAGAATCTATTGGAGCAATGAACGCACGAAGCAATAGATGATGTTTATAAGGTTAAGTGTCAAAATATGAAATTCATGGACAACAAAAATATGTCGTGATAGAACATTTGTTGACGTAGAACACGTGTCATGGTCTAGATTTGCTTCACAATAAAAAAAATTATCATGATTTAGATATTCATGATAATAAAAAAAATATCACTATATAGTATGCGCAGACATTTAATAAATGTCGTTAATACCTAAAACGCTACATAATTATACCAATTTTTAGCTTATTAATGACAATTATAACATGTCATAGTAAACTTGATAGTGGCAGTTCATCAATATCAGAAAGTTTTGTTGTTGACAATTAATTATTGTCATTAAACGTTTAATTACGATCTGTTTAAAAAACTGTCATCAATATTCATACCTTTTGCAAAAGAAATAACGACGCAAAATAAGTGTCACGAATCTTGATTGTGACAATTTTTAAATGTCACGAAATCCCAATTTTATTGTAGTGAATTTGTTGTTAAATTAGAAATATATAAGAGTAAAATGTTGTACTTTTTCATTTCTCTCAACGTTCCAAACAACAAATTGTGAACTCAAATTCAAATTTTATTTTTTAGAAATCTAAACTCATTTCCAACTAAAGTGAGATTACCTAACAGTAATTGAAATTACTTTTTTTCCTCACAAGTTCCTGCAATTGTTGTAGTAAAAAAACTAAACTCATTCCCTGGGTTAAAAATAGGGACATTGGAGGAAATGGCAAAAGTAGGGGGTGTCTTTATGTTTTTTTATCAAAAAAGAAAGAAAGAAATAATAAGATTTTTGACAAAATTGTTTCACACACATATATTTTCTTAATCCCCAAATTGCCCCTGGTATGGTCGATTAACAGTTTTTTTCGAGTACTGTGTAATTGCTATACCGTGTATAGATTCTCAATAGAAGTGGTGTAAATGGAATCATCTGTTATGAGACCATGTATTAATTCTCATAGAAATATAGTGTAAAGGGAATCGTCGGTAATGAGACTTCAACCTAACGGATTCAAGAGATAAAAGTGCTGGATTTTTCTTCCATTTTAAAATTTGAATTGGCGGTTTCATATCTGTTTTGATTTAATTTAACCACTTTTTGAAAATGTTTATCATCATTTTGATTTTAATTTATAATATATCTTTAGGTTTTACACTATTTTATTTGTTTTTTATTATTTTAAATTCGGATTAAATTTTTTTTATCCTAATTAGGATTTTACTTAATGTTTTATACATATTATCATCTAATAAACTATATATTTCATTTAAACTTTTATCATTTTTTGTATTTTTTTATTCACCTTTTATTCATTATCATCTTATTATATTATTATACCACTAATTTATCTTTTTGACAAACAAATAAATAAATAATTATTCCCATGGAACCTTATCCTCTACCTCGACTAGGGATTGACGGTTCACTTTTGCAATCTTGTTGCTTAAATAAAAATGGAATTACAAATATAGTGTTATTATAAATAAACAAACTTCCTTTCTAATTTTTTTCTCCCGAATTATATTTAAATTTATATTTCATTATCAAATTAGATTTTATCTAACTACTTATTGAATTAATCACATAAACAAAAACTTCTTGATTTTTCTCTCCAATTTATATTTGAATCTATCTTTTATTATCAAATTTTATTTTATCTAACTAACTTTCGATTTGTTTAAATGTTTGTTACAAACTCAATTGTATCTAAATATTTTTTTCATTGTTTTATACATATTGTTATCAAATTAATTTTATATTCTTTTTTTCATATTTTCGATGTTTTCAATTTTTCGTATAGAAACACGTAAAAATGGATTGTTGTACTTAAAAAGAAACATATGAATGGAGATTAAACTTTAAATGTATGCGTGTATATNTATATATATATTGTTCAGCTTATTATTAATATTAATGATAATATTATTATTGTTATTAACATTATCATTATTATTATTATCAAAATAAGATAACAAAAAAAACCTTAAATCTCGTCTTCTTCACTTAGTCACCCTCAAAATCTCTTTTTCTCCTTCTCAATCTCATGTCTGCAATCATTTCTTGAATTTCATCGTCTTGGTTAGCTTTTAACGACCACCCTTGCCAGGTCGCGACCTGTTTTCGCTCGCACAAATGTTTCTTTGTTCCTACTTTGAACATCGTTTTCAACAATAATGTTCTGGGATGGATAGTGTTTAAAGTTGGCTTTGAAGATCCTATGACCAAAATGGTCACATGGAATGAAGACGATGAAACTCCCTACAACTTGTTTGGTGTCAAACGCGATCATATTTTCAATAGTTGCATCGTCCTGAAGTTGTAATTCCTTCAAATACTTACTTTCCAACAACTTCACTAGTATAATCAACTTTGCTCTTTCTCACCTTGGAGGAAGTTCATTGTTGTAGACATCCATAAATTTCTAATGAATCTCATCGCCTGGTCGTCATCTTCTCTCATATACATACGTTCTATAAGCAGCTGGAAGTGTTAAAGGACCATATTGGGTGATTTTAATTTTTTGCTTCTGAAATGTTTAGATATTGTGTATTTGTGATTTTATAATGTTTAGGTAGAGCATTCTCTATTTGTATTCAATTTTTTAGTCTTTGGGGTAGTTTGTAAAGGATCTCTTACCGAAGAGTTTCATGAGCACGTTCGGATCGCTTCGATCTCACCGTTACCAAAATACACATTATACATTCAAACACACAGTTATGCAAACTAACAGTCAATTAAAGGCATCTTTGAATAAGAAATAAAAGAGGGAGAGAGTTGCCATACCAGTTGAAGACGTTCTTCAAACTTTGGAACTCAATGCAGCGAAAATCTCTACCCGATCAACCAACGCCTGAACAACCGTACGAACACGAACGTCGCGGGGACGACACCACCAGAAAAGAGCCCCAGGTATTCTCGGAGTGAGAACCCAAAGCGTGGTCTAAAGGGATCAACGCAATAACGCATGAACGTCACAGGGACCGAATGATTGCGGCTACACGATAACGCATGATAAAGGGATCAACGCAAGGTTGATGGAATTAATGCATCAAAGTATTTACCTTGGGAAAATCAAAAGATGATGTTGACATTTCACCTACCACGCCATTACCTGCAGAGGTTCAGAAAAGGACTAACGCGCCGAATGTCAGACTCAGAGTAGTCCATTAATTCTATCTGCGATCCAAGCTCTATAAATAGAAGCCGATGAGCATAATCCAACTTGTCCGGGGATTATCCCTGTAACCCAGAGTTTTCCTTGTGATCCAGACAAAATGCATGAGAAGACGCTTGAGAATTCTCCACCTCCTTCATCCATTTCGAGTGACGACCGGAGCTTTCAACCAGAGCTAGATCTCGGGAGAGTCAGCTCTACCGCCCATCCATGGCACCACCGGCAGCCCTGACGCACACCCGCTGGAAGCAAGTCTTTGCTTCCAACAGTCATTTCTTTTCCTTTCTTTCTTATATTGTATTGTATGACATTTTGTGATTAAGGAATTAATACAATTTGTTTTCAATGCATTTCTCAGTTTCCTTCGACTTCATACTCCATCTTCTTTGCTTAGCATCCTTACCTTTCATTGCAACGCTTAGTGAGATTGCTTGGGTATCCTACTTAATCATGTGGATTAGGGATATGAAGCATGTAGCAACCCACCGAGAGGTGTGCGTTGCGTGAAGTGTGTGAGTAACCTTATTTGCTTTAGTGTGAAGTTGTGGCAACGCCTGTCTATAGGCTAACGCATTGCTTGTCTATGAGTAAAGTCATCAACAACCAACTGCCCAGGAGAGTAGTCTAAAAACCCAAATCTAAGACTCGAGAGAGCGGATTGGAACGCATAGGAAAGAAAGGGGAACTTAGGGATAAGCTCCGTTTGCTATCACACAGCGTATGCGCCCTACAGATAGGATATTGCATGCATCCAGGAAGTAGGATAAGGTGTATGCGACTAGCATGCTCATGCGGCGAGAGCTAGCAAGCGGTTATAGGAGGTCTAGGCAGGCACAGGCTTCTTGGCATTATCGCAGATCCACCACATACGTCCTAGAGTTAGGTTCACGTGTCTGTAGCATGATTGTATGGCTTGCGTTGACTAAGGTTGCCCTTCGCATTTTATCTATTTTTCCATTCATTTGTTTCATGTCAAGAGTTGTCGTGTCTCTACCTCTCATGCATATTCTCATTGCGTTGTCTGTTAGATAGGAGTAGGAATAGGGTTAACTTAGCAACCTTCCTTCCACTCTTTTATTTAACTGCCGCATTCACATTACTGCATTCATTTTGCTACAAGTCCTCGTGTTCGACCTCGGATTACCTGAGAAACTTGCATTCGCGTTATACTTGGCGTGAGCGCAAGAAAACTTGTGACAGGACGCATGATCATCGCATACATTTATTAGCGCATATCCATTCCAACGCATGACTATCAACGCATACACTTAGAACATGCATCGCATATTGCGTCCAAGGGATCTTAGTTGTTGAGTAATTCGATATCTAATTTCCTGTCATCACTCGGCACACTATACGATCGTTTAAGGAAGCTATCCGATCCTGTAGGAACTAGAGTGCGATCGTTTAGACGCGAGGTGGACGATCGTCTAAGCGCAGAGCGACTATCGTATAAGCTCTCGATTTACTTAAGCGGTCGATTACGATTCACCAGCGCACTCTCTCTTTTTCTTTTTGGACGAACGATTCAAAATGAAACCAAATTTCATTTTAATTCATCGGTTACAATAACCGACGCTACCCCACTCACGCACGTCCGAACATGATTTTGGATTAATTATCATATAATTAAATAATTAAAATATTAATAAATATAATCATATTATATTTTTACCCTATAGTTTGGTATCACATATCTACTATAGTATTTTTTTCCTCTTCTTGATATAAATCATATTTATATCTAATTTCCTCCAAAATAATGTATCTCATACATTTAGCCAATTATATCATATATAATCGAACTTTCTCTTGTCAATTTAAACATTTCAAATTAACCCAAACACTAATTCTCGACTTTATCCAAGCTACCCGGACCTAATGGACCTGTGGCTCCAAGCTCCAAAGGTCCGTGAATAGCTGACTAAACTCTTTAGTCACGAGATCCACCATCCGTTAACTGTCAAGTATTCCACTAAACACCAACAGCTGAACTCTTCTTACCACAAATATATTTCTGTGTCCATCGGATATAACCAATCATGAGTACGATGACCCTTCATAAATGCTCGTAAGTATAGCTGGACCAAATTACCATTTTGCCCCTGTAGTTACATCTCACTCCTTAAGTACCACCAATTTCTCTAATGAACAATACAACATAGTCCAACTATGTGTGAATACCTCTCAGAGAAGGTGTGTGGTGCCACATCGTTCAAGCACTGGAATCAGCCCTTAAAAGAGCTATCTATCTACTTACCCCCGCCTCAGGGAAAGAGTGAATTCCATCTTGTGTAGCTGAGTTCCCAACTCCCAAATCAGACAAATCCCCAAAATGGTAGGTTTAAATCGGCGACCTGGCCACTCGCACCCATATAAATTAAAGGACCGCCCTCAATGGCAAGAGTTCCCAACTCACTCAGGATTGAGGTCATGTTACCTATGGTCATCCTAGTGAAGTGAAGTCTCTGTCATGAAACGGTGTAATAAACGAGACTTTAAACATTCGTCGGTCGGGTCTTATACAAACTCTTTATATAGGACGCCCCCACTCGTATGTCCCCAACACGAATGATCAGGATCAGACCATCTGTGACAAATCACAACACTTGTGACCATTCCACAAAGCGGGCCACATCCGTAGTACCAGGATAAGGTTTCCCTCCTATATCCATATACTACAGACCATTTTGGTTATCACTCAAGACATAATCCTCTTGTATGTCACCACATATATGTTTGAGTCACATACAGATAACCAGAGATTTTATGTTTATTGGTTTGTGGTAAAGCAAATAAAACAAGCAACTGAGCAAAATACAAGATGTGAAGTAAATATCATATATTATACAACACAAGCGTTCGTACAAACTGTTTACAAACTACAGAACACGTGACTTTAGGGCATTAACCCCAACAATCTCCCACTTGTCCTAAAGCGAAGTGGGGTGTACAAAAAAACTAGAACAAAACAATAAACTAGGGCATAAAAGCCCAGTACAAAAAAAATATCCCACTTTCCCTAGTCAGCCCGTGGGCGATCCTATAGACCCATGCTCCATAGGTGACCCTCAAACACTGTAGCCATGAAAGCCTTCGTAAACGGGTCAGCAACATTGTGCTCCAAAGCGATCTTCATGACGATCACGTTCCCTCGATGCACTATCTCGCGGATCAGATGATACTTACACTCTATGTGTTTGCCGCACCTGTGACTCCTCGGCTCCTTGGAGTTCGCCACTGCCCCACTATTATCACAATAGAGGGTAATGGGCTTAGACATATCTGGAACAACTTTCAATTATGTCGAGAACTTCCTGAGCCAGATGGACTTCTTAGCAACTTTACAAGCCGCTACGTACTCCGCCTCCATAGTGGAGTCAGCAATGCACTCCTGCTTAGTGCTTTACCATACTATAGCTCCTCTGTTAAGAGTAAAGACTGACCTTGATGTGGACTTACGAGAGTCTTTATCAGGAAAGTCAGAATCCGTGTATTCGATAAGGATCAAATCCCTAGAACCATACACGAGCATGTAGTCCCTTGTTCTCCGAAGATACTTGAGGATGTTCTTCACTGCAGTCCAGTGACCCTGAACTGAGTTAGACTGATACCTACTGACTATGTCCACTGCGTAGCAGATGTCTGGACGAGTATAAAGCATCGCGTACATCAAATTGCCAACGGCAGATGCATATGGAACCCGTCTCATCTCCTCAACCTCTTGAGGCGTCTTAGGACACATGTCCTTAAACAAAGTGACTCCATGCCTGAACAGCAGTAGGCCCCTCTTGAAGTCCTACATCGAGTACTTGAGCAACATCTTGTCAATGTACGATGCCTGAGACAGTGCTAGCACTTTGTTCTTACGATCCCGAAAGATCTGTATATCTAGAAAAAACTGAGCCTCACCCAAATCTTTCATTTGGAATTGGGTCGCTAGTCAGTTCTTAACTGCAGTCAGTAGACCTACATCATTCCCAATGAGTAGGATATCATCTACGTACAACATTAAGAAGACTACTGAAGCATTGATGATTTTCTTGTAGACACAAGGTTCATCAACATTTTGGTCAAAGCCATACGACTTGATCGCAGTATTAAACCGTATGTTCCAAGATCAAGACGCCTGTTTCAGTCCATAAAAAGACTGATTCAGTTTTCAAACCTTTTGCTCTTGACCTTGGGCTATGAATCCCTCAGGTTGCACCATATAAATGGTCTTCTCAAGATTGCAATTGAGAAAGGTCGTCTTGACGTCTATTTGCCAGATCTCATAATTATAATAAGTTGCAATGGACAGGAGGATGCGGATCGACTTTAACATGGCAACAGGCCTCCCTCTACTTGGGTATAACCCTTTCCCACAAGTCAAGCCTTAAAGGTCTATACCTTCCCATCAACACCCCGTTTGCACTTGTAGATCCATTTATAACCTATAGGTCTTACCTCATCAGGCTGATCTACAAGATCCCATACTGAGTTGAAGTCATCAACTCCATCTCGAGATCCATGGCCTTTACCCATTCATCCCGGTCAACATCCTCTATTTCCTTATTATAAGACAATGGATCCTCAACGTCGCCATCTGCTACTATAGCAAGGATTTTTGTGAAACCCAGATAGCAAACGGGTGGGTTCGCAACCCTCTTACTACGTCAAGGTTCCCTTAACTCTTGAGGTGTAACCAACCTACTGGATGAACTCCCATCAACAACTCTTGTAGATGTAGCAGGCTCTTCAACAACTCTTGTTGAAGTTTCAGTAGTTTCATTGGAAAGCTCACGCACACGACTTTGCTTTGTGAACTGTGCTTCCTTATATGATCCTCCTCCAGGAAAATAGCGCTTATTGAAACAAACACCCTATTTTTCATCGGATCATAAAAATAACCCCCTCGTGTACCTTTGGGGTAGCTACAAAGAGGTATAACCTCAACCGCGGTTCTAACTTCTTGGGATTAGCCTCAAGCACATGCGCAAGGCAACCCCAAATGCGGAAGTGATGTAAACTAGCTTTACGCCTATTCCACAACTCCAGAGGTGTTCTTGCAACACTCTTGGAGGGAAGACAATTGAGAATATATACCACAGTCTCCACTGTGAAACCCCAAAACGAGTCTGATAAGGAAGCGTAACTCATCATCAAACTAACCATGTCTAACAGGGTCTTATTTCTCCTCTCCGCTACACCATTCTGCTGAGGTGTGCCCAGCGCTGAGAGTTAGGAAACGATTCCATGTTCTTTCAAATAGTCCTGGAATGCCGAGTCCAAAAATTTTCCATCTCGATCCGATCGAAGTATTTTAATCCGTCTATCCAATGTGTTTTCAACTTCAGCCTTGACCTCTTTGAACTTTTCAAAGATTCAGACTTCTGTTGCATAAGATAAACGTACCTGTTCGACCTCCACCTCGGTCTCGCACATTCATAGGACCACAAAGATCATAATGTACTAACTCAAGAGGCTCTTTGGCTCTATAACCTTTTCCAGTAAAAGGTCGTTTAGTCATCTCACCCTCAAAGCAAGATTCGCACAATGGTAAAGAATTTTCTTCTAACTCACTAGAAGTCCATTCTTCACCAATCTCTCAATCCTATTGAGATTGATGTGCCCTAAACGAAGATGCCAAAGTTGGGTATTTTCTTTTGGAGAAATATGTTGACGTTTTGATTGAGTTACAGTAGTTCTAAACAATTCAATATTATGGAGGGAATTAATGGCTAACGGCCTTAGCACATATAAATTCAATTCCAAATTTGCTGTGCAAATAAAAATACCATCTTTATGAATAAACACTTTATCCACATTAAACGAGATAATATATTTACATTGAAATAAACACTTTACAGAAATGAGGTTCCTTTTTAGTTCAGGAACAATATATACATCATTTAAAATAAGAAACCTATTCTGTAAAGCTAATTGGAGTCCTCCCACTGCCACAGCTGAGACGACGTGCCCAGTGCCTATTCGCATCGTCATCTCACCAGCCTCCAGTTGTCGCCAAGATCTAATCCCCTAAAAAGAAGAACAAACATGGTTGGTGGCGCCCGAATCAATTATCTAGGTAGAATCATCATTCTCCACTAAACAAATTTCAAGAACAAGTAAATCAAATTTACCTTTATTGTCCTTGGCCTTAGCCTCGGCTGCTTTCTTCTCTTTCAGATACCAAGAACAGTTCATTTTCCAGTGTCCATCTTGGTTGCAGTGGAAACACTTTCCCTTAGTAACCTGTGGACGCCTCCTTGGGGCGACAGGCGGTGTGTTAGCAGGTGCCTTCCCTTTTCCCTTACCACCTTCTTCTTCCCCTTTGCAGAGTTAGAAGTAGAAGGTGCAGACTTCGTTCCTGAGGTCGAACCTCTATGGAACGTCCTGGAGGATGAAGCATCATTTGCCTCACCCTTCTACCTCTCCTTACTTTTCAGTAAAGATTGGTACATCTGCAACTCGTTGAGGAGAATTGTAAGGTTATATTTCACTTTGTTAAGAATCACATTACTAACAAAGTGCAGGAAGCACAGCGGCAAAGAATGCAGGATTATGCTAACCTGGCTGCCCTCATCGATGGTAGACCCATTCAACTCTGCCACATTAAAGTGGACCATCATGTTAAGCACGTGTTCACGAATAGAGGTGCCTTCTTTCATTTTGGAGTTGAATATATATTTAAGAGCCTCATGCATAAGCTGTTCAGACGGTTATCCAAACGTCCTCCACAGGGACTCCATGATCTCACACACTGAGACCATAGGCTCCTGTTTCTTGGCCAAGACTTCAGAAAGACTTTCCAAGATGTAGGCTCTAGCCTTCTCATTCGCCCTTGTCCATCACTCGTATGCCTCCCGAACATTTTGAGCGGCATTAGGAGCTGGAATAGGAGGACAAGCCTCCGTGAGAGCGAACATGAGATCCTGATGATCAGGATCGTCGTGATCATGTGTTTCCATGTTGTGAAATTATCGCCAATAATTTTTTCGGCACTTAACAATGCCAAATTGCCATTTTGAAAAAGTTGCTGAAAATACGAACAAAACTTTATGAGATTTTGCTAAATCGCTTTTAAACCAATCAATTTTGCAAAACAGTTTCAAGTATCCTAAGTTATAGACTTCTATTTTGCAATGATGCCCCAATGAGGCAGGACAAACGTCACCGGTAGGGTGATCAGTTGCCTCTTCGCTGGGATGAGACATTCTCAACCATTAGGCAGAACCAACCCTTGGAACTGAACCTAAGCCATCATTTTTTGGTCCATAACTATTAACCTTTAATAATTCCGTGTAAGTGTGACCCCTCGCTTTCGGTGCCAGAGTCCCGCCCTAATGAGCCCACCGTAGGGAAGAAGCAGATTAGAACAAGAGACTAAGTTACCTTATCCTCTTACAGAAAATCAAATAAAGAAACGTGCAAAACTGCCATCCTTTAGGCGTTTTGCAGTAACTTTATTCAATCTAACGAGGGAGACCGAGGGATATGAACACTCTCTCCATCCACCTTGATATTGACCTACCCAAACACCATATGTTAGGGGACACGCCAAAGGTGTTGCGAGGCCGAGGATAGATCTCACGGTATGGACTATTTTGGAGAAACGTGAAAGGTTTAAGTGAAGCATCTTATGCCCCAAGTACCTCCCACTGAATGTTCTATCTATGGTTCGTTAACCTAGACAATCCGGCTATTGATTTTAGTCTAAGTCTTCTTTTTAAACTCTGCTCATAAACAACGTTTGTCTATGAAATATGAACAAGTTCAAGTAATCACATTTAAACACTTTAATGGACTGTCCTTAACTTGCATGCATGCATCAAATCTATCTAATTCATCTTTCCAAGTAAGTTCCCATGTAGGGGTGTTACGTTTCCGCCAACTTAAATACCCCAGCCTAGACAGAACCCGTCTTAGACAAAAGGTCCCTTATAGATAGATTTGCTACACTTTAACCTTTTATTAGCCAATTTAATCATATTAAAATGATTAAAAGATTAAAGCCTTGGGGTTGCTAATTGTATTAGAACCGTGATCTTAGGACTATGTGATCCAAGTCTTAAATACTTTAAAACCATGAATTAAACCTAAGTGAGCATGCATGTCTTTCTTATTTCTTTTAGTTCTAATTTCTCTTTAACTTTTAAAAAGAAACAACTAAAACCATTGCGCACAACGAGGTGTTTATAACATTTATAAAGTAACCTATGTATCATGCTTCATGCAATGTCCGGTCATCACTATATATAACTTTTATATAATACGTAAAAACCAAGCAAACATGTTATCATTTACCCTTATACTATAACAATTATAATATAAAGATGATGCATGTTAATGCTTTTTATGCATGCATAAATATAACTCTTATCTTATATGATGTATGAGCATGCTCTTATATAATTAAATCATGCTTCTCTAAATTATAACAATTACAATAAAGAGATGATGCATGACCATTGCATAACCTAAGGTGGGATTTACTATATGTGCATACCATATGACATATAAAAAACATACATCGCATGTAATAAACAAAGAATTAATGGATCGGGATGAGCCTTTACAAAAATCGAAATGAAATAACCCTAGCAAACCGGTTCACAGGTGATGCGTTATTTTATGATGTGGAATTATGGATGAAATGCGATGATGAAAATGCGTTGAGCACTCAAGTTTTCTCAGTGGAATTCAAGTGTAAACCCCACTGAGTTTCCTGGTAAGTCCAGGGTCGAACTCAGGGCCTTAGGAAAACAATATGCGGTGGTAATTTTCAGATAAACTTTGCGGTAACCGATAACTCAAATAGTTGTTGGTTTTGTTTGTTGCGGTAATAAAAATAAACAAATGCGGCAGAGTTCGAAAAGAGTTGATAAAACAGAAGATACAATGAGTAGCGGTGAACGGGTTGAGAAGGGTTTCGGCTAACACTTCCTAGGATGCATTCAGGCTTTGCGATCATGCAACACGCATACAATAGTAAACCATCTCTCGATGTGAATGCTACGGCTTCTAATGCTAGAACGCATGTGATAAATGCGATAAGTCTATAGGACCTACACATAAGCCTCTATTCTTATTCATGCGATGACAAAATGACATACACAAAAATAAGGCGACCACATAATATCATACCTATCTCTAGGATGCATGCGATGCAGGTTGGCAAACAGAGCTTATTTCTAAGTCCCTGTCTCTTGTTTATGCAGTTCTAATCTTGCTCTCTCGAGCCTAGATTCTAACCTAGCTCTCTCAAGTCTTAGATTCTTTCTTTAGACTCTCTATCGAGTAGCTCTAAAGGGATGTTTGGCATAGCATAACATAAGATAATCGTAAACAATGAACACCCTAGGTCATGTTAACTTAGTTCTTCTCAACCCATTTGACAAGTTTAACTACTCATGCGTGCTAAGAGAGTGAACAGATGTAGAATAAGAACTTCCATTGTATAAATATAAAGATGAAGTACAAAATAACAATGCAAGAATAGAATAAAGAGCCTGGTAGCAATCTCTTGCTTTCCAGGCTTTTACACTGTCTTTTCTACTCGTGTTCGAAAGATAATCTCACTCTCGCGAGGGTCGGCCCGCTCTCTGCTTCTACGTCTCTGGGTTCTCTCTCGAGTTGCTCTGAGCGATCTTTCGACATCTCTACTCTTCTCTTCCTCCGCCTTATAAATAAAAGAAAACTATGCTCAAGGCTAAAGCTCTTAAATCGGTAATTAGGTGAACTTGTTAACCCCATTATCTGAAGGATGCCTTTCGTATTTATAGAGCTCCAGGGTGAAGGGCGGCTTCTCTCTTATGATTGCACAGATAGGATGGCTTTAATTCCCTAACTGATACGCCGAATATTTGTCACCGAAAAGCTGAATGTACTTGTTATCGTTAGAGGCTGTCAACTTAATTCGAATTTGACCATCATTAGCCTTCTGTCCCATCGTGATTAATTATTTCTTTCACCCAGATGCGCCCACAAAGTTGCGCTGACTCTATGCGGTAATCCTTCTTGAGCAAATGTTTGCGAACACAATCACCGCAAAGCCTTGCGGTAATGCTACGCTCGACCAATGATTTCCTGTGATCGCTCTTTCCGCCTTGCGTCAATGCATATTCTGCATAAAAATACAAAAATCAACTGTTTTTATGCGATGAAAGCATGCAACCACAATGTTATAAATTTAATGCTTTTGGACGCAATCTAACATATTTTATCAATGCAAACCATCATTGTTTAATAACTTAGCAATGTAATAACGTGCATTTCTGCCCGTTATCAACAGGCGAATTAGGTCTTGAACCGCCAGGAGAAATCCATCATGTAGTAAACGTCGTAGGTAGACGATCGTCCAGCACGTACTGGACGATAGAAGCATAATTAAATGATCGCGTAAACGACGACAAGGCTGTGAAGCCTGATTGTCTATGCGATCGCTTAGCACCACGACAGGTAAACGATTTACCTTGCGTTACTAAGCGATCGTTTAGTCAGTTAGTAAGCGATGAAGCTTGCTGACCTAAACGATCGTCTAGTGCACGCGCGCATTAAACGATATAAGAGCATCTCATCGTCTACACAACCTGATACTCTGCGATCGCGTACCCGACCGTCAATACGATACGATCAACTTTTGATCGCATACCCCATCATTTAACCGATGCGTTCAACAGAGATCGTGTACTCCATCGTCTTTACGATGCGATCAATAACGATCGTGTACCACATCTTCTGCACGATGCGATCAAGCTTAGATAGCCTCCTTTCTTGAAGAACCGCAACCCTTGCACCGATCTTCTTCTTCGAACGACTCAAAACTTCAAACAAACTTTGAATACAGACTCGATAAAGATTATTAATGCCCAAAAACGCAGGGGCCTTTACAAACAATCGCAAATGTAAAAGGATTTAAATCAAACCGAGGCTACCATCCATGAAAACATCCATTAATCTACATAACCACAACAATATTAACCATTAAACAGTGTAGAAATGCACCCACCAAGAACTAAATGTCATTTGATTGTAACATATGAAATCGGAGTATCATAACCTGGCTTTGATACTAATTGAAGGATCTTTTACCAAAGAGTTCCATGAGCACATTCGGATCGCTTCGATCTCACCGTGACCGAAATACACATTATACATTCAAACGCACAGTTATGCAAACTAACAGTCAATTAAAGGCATGCTTTGAACAAGAAATGAACGAGGGAGAGAGTTTCCATAAGTGACCGATTACAATTCACCAGCGCGTTCTTTCTTTTTCTTTTTAGACGAACGATTCAAAATGAAACCAAATTTCATTTTAATTCATCGGTTACAATAACCGACGCTACCCCACTCACGCACGTCCGAACGTGATTTTTGGATTAATTATCATATAATTAACCAATTAAAATATTAATAACATAATCATATTATATTTTTACCCTATAGTTTGATATCACATATCTACTATACTATTTTCTCCTCTTCTTGATATAAATCATATTTATATCTAATTTCCTCCAAAATAATGTATCTCATACATTTAGCCAATTATATCATATATAATTAACTAGTCCAATTATATCATATATAATCGAACTTCCTCTTGTCAATTTGAATATTTCAAATTAACCCAAACACCGATTCTCAACTTTATCCAAGCTACCCAGGGGACCTACTGGACCTGTGGCTCAAAGCTCTAACGGTCCGTGAATAGCAGACTAAACTCTTTAGCCACGAGATCCACCATTCGTTAACTGTCAGGCATTCCACTAAAGACCAACAGCTGAACTCTTCTTACCACAGATATATTTTTATGTCCATCGGATATAACCAATCATGAGTACGATGACCCCTCACAGATGCTCATAAGTACAGTTGGACCAAATTACCGTTTTTCCCCTGTAGTTACATCTCACTCCTTAAGTACCACCGATTTCTCTAATGAACAATACAACATAGTCCAACTATGTGTGAACACCTCTCGGGCCAAGAGAAGGTGTGCGGCGTCACATCGTTCAAGCCCTGGAATCAGTCCTTAAGGGAGCTATCTATCTACTTACTCCTGCCTCGGGGAAGAAGTGAATTTCATCTTGTGTAGCTGAGTTCCCAACTCCCAAATCATACGAATCCCCAAAATGGTAGGTTTGAATCGGCGATCTGGCCACTCACACCCATACAAATCAAAGGACCGCCCTCAATGGCAGGAGTTCCCAACTCACTCAGGATTGAGGTCATGTTACCTATGGTCATCCTAGTGAAGTGAAGTCTCTGTCATGAACGGTGTTATATAACGGGACGTTAAATTTCGTGGTCAAGTCTTATACAAACTCTTTGTATAGGACACCCCCGCTCGCATGTCCCCAACACGAATGATCAGGATCAGACCATCTATGACAAGTCACAACACTTGTGACCATTCCACAAAGCGGGTCGCATCCATAGCGTTACCAGGATAAGGTTTCCCTCCTATATTCATATACTACAGACCATTTTGGTTATCAATCAAGACATGATCTACTTGTATGTCACCACAGACATAATTTAGTCACATACAGAAAACGAGGGATTTTATGTTTATTGGTTTGTGGTCAAGCAAATAAAACAAGCAACAGAGCAAAATACAATATGTGAAGTAAATATCATATATTATACAATACAAGCGTTCGTACAAACTGTTTACAAACTACAGGACACGAGACTTTAGGGCATCAACCCCAACAGTTTGGTCATTTACCGATTTGTATTTTCTATATTTAAATTCGTTTTGCTATTTTTACAATTTTGAAACCTTTTTGCCATTTTTCCAAATAAAACTTTAAATTTTACCATTTCTCTTATCAGCCCTTAAAAATATTTAAAGTTGAACTCATATTAACCTAGGTTGAACTCCAAAATAATTTATTTTTGTTACAATTTTAATTTTAATTTCTATTTTCTCCAATTTTCCTTGATTCAATTACTCGAATGTCTTTAAACTGGGCTGGATCTTGTGCTTTCCAGTGGACAGTTCCAAACCCAAATTGTTTTTCAACATGGGCTGGATCTTTCTCTTCTTAATGGGCCTCTTGAAAGCACTCAAAGGGATCTCACACGATTGCCTTATAAGTCTTGTAAATCTTAGTCAGGGTGGGTTTGGGCTAGTGTACAAGGTTTAACATATATTTCTTTCTTTCTTTTTGTTGATCAAAGTTGAATAAAGATGATGGAAATTTGCCTTATTCATTTTTATAGGGAAAATTAGTACAAGGGCTTGAAGAGTTTACAAATGAAGTAATGGTGTGGTTGTGTTATGAGATTCATGTATTTCTCTGGCCTTTAAATCTTAGAATCAAGGATGTTTAGTAGTTCTATTGAGCCAATTGATCATAAACCTTAAGCCAAAAAGTAAAAGCAACAATTGTTAGATGATATATAATCAAATCTATCTTTACCTACTAGCTTAAGTTTTTAGGTCAATTGGTGATTTAAGATGGTAATGTCCTATGTTCAAACCCCTACAATATTATTTTCTCCACAATTAATATTTATTTACACTTGTTTGACTCTTCTACATATTTCAAGCTAGCCCACAAGTTAGGGAAAGTGTTAGATATTATAAATGTATTGTTTTTTTTTTTAAACGTGCCTAAGATAAGTATAGAATCATATATTTAATTTATTATCCTTTATATATTTATTTGTATCTTTATCTAGGTGTATCTAGTTAGTGGAGATAAGTTGTTATTTGTTTATCAAAAGATCTTTTTCTCCAGCTTAATTTTTGTCCTCTTCATCAGCGTGAATTCTTTTTCTTCCCAAGTGTGACATTTATATCCATCAAAAGAGAAACTCATAGAAAAAATACCCATAAATTTTTTTTTTTAAAAAAAAAACCATCAGTTTGCATAAAATTTAATTGAATGCAACAGAACTTGAAACTCACAATCTCTTAGTATGGATATATCGCTTGAGGAAAAAAATCAATCCACCTCCACTCATAATATTACCACATTCGATCTAACCCAGACCACTAAAAAATCCCTAATCTCAATACCTCAAGGCAAATGGCAGGAGACCTTACAACTCACTCATCAATGCATATCACTGTACATCGGTTGAATAGAAAAAATTCCTTGAATGGGTACAATTAGTCAAGCTAGCCATTGACAGCAGGGAAAAAGTTGGGTTCTAATAGGAAAATCTTGTGCTCCGAATACTAATGATGTTGCATACAAACATGGAGGTCCAAGAACTCCTTGGTAATAGCTTGGTTGTTTAAATCTATGAATCCCATAATTGCTAAACCTCAAATATTTATGAAGACAACAAAGGAAATATGGGACTCCGTTCGAGAGACCTACACTAGCCTTGAGAATGCTTCAAAAAATTTTGAATTAAAAATTAAGTTATAGCAATCAAAATAAGGAGAACGTGATGTCACAACCTATTAGAATGAGATGGTTATGTTGTGGCATGAACTAGATCAATGCAGGGAGGATGTGTGACATAACACTGCGGATTTCACTCATTATTAGAAGGGTGAAGAGAATGACTGTGTGTTCATGTTCCTTATAGGTGTTAATTAGAGTCCTGATGAAGTAAAAGGTCGTGTTCTTGTGCATTGACCCTTGCCATCAATTCGAGAAGTCTTTTCTGAAATTCGTCTAGAGGAAAGTCACCGCAATATTATGCACATCAACACTTCAATTCTTGAAAATATTAGTAATATAGCAACCTTGATGACTCATAAGTATGATCGAAGTGGAGATAAGAAGAAAAGACCATGGTGTGATCACGGCAAGAAATTTTGGCATACTCGTGAGACTTGTTGAAAAATACATGGCAAGCCTCTAGGATGGAAACCAAAGGCCGAACGTGCTCTCCATACTATGGTTAAAACTTCACGAGAACATCCAGTGAAATCAACTGCAACTCAGTTCACTCCATAACAAATAGAACAAATCCTGAAATTACTCAATCCTGACACTACTCCATCATGTTCGTTTGCACAAAATGGTAGATTACATTATGTGTCTTCCTTCTCTCAACAACAAAATCTTCCCTGGATAATAGTTTCAGGGACCACTGATCATATGACTAGTTCCTCTAGTCTTTTTTCTTCTTATAAACCTTGTGAAGGGATTAAAAAAGTGAGAATGGCTGATGGTTCTTATTCTACTGTAGCTGGTGTTGGTAACATTGCAATACCATCGTATTTGGTCCTATCTAATGTATTTCATATTCCCAAGTTAACTTATAATGTTTTATCTCTAAGCAAAATCACAAAAGACCTACGATGCCTTGCTAATTTTTTATCTTCACTCTGTAAATTTCAAGAGCTAGCCTAGGGGAAGATGATTGGCAGTGTTAGGGAAGGTGGTGGTCTTTATTTTTTGGATAAGGAGTCCAACTCAAATAAAGAAGCTCAAAGAAGGTCATGCCTCTAAACAATGTCCGTTTGTAGTAATGATGAAATTTATTTATGGCATTTTAGGTCATCCAAATTTCTTTTATTTAAAAAAATTGTTTCCAAACTTATTTTGTAATAAAGACCCATCACTTTTCCAATGTGAAATTTGTGCATATGTAAAACATCATAGAAGCTCATATACTTCACATCCATATCAAGCGTCTAGGCCATTTACAATAATTCACTCTGATATATGGGGCCCATCACTGGTTAGAACATGTCATGATAAAAGATAGTTTATAACTTCCATAGATGACCATACTAGAATTTGTTGGGTTTATTTGCTAAAAGAGAAATCGGAGGTAGAGAGCATTTTCAAAAAAATTTACCATATGGTTCACACTCAATTTAATACTTAAATTCAAATTGTTCATAGTAATAACGTTCGTGAATATTATACTCAAGTTTTTTGGAAGTTTTTTATGGAGAACGGGATAAATCCAACAAAGTTCTTGCAATGATACACCACAACAAAATGGTAGGGCTAAAAGGAAAAATAGACATTTGTTAGAAGTGGCTAAAACTCTCATGTTTTCTATGAATATACCTAAATATCTTTGGGATGAAATTGTGTAATACTCCACATATTTGGTTAATAAAATGTCATCTAGAGTTTTAAATTTTAAAACTCCTATTCAGGTTCTCCAAAAAGAGTTTTCAAAAACCAGATTAATAAATTCACCGGATCTAGAAATATTGGATCCACGATTAAATCCTAGTAGAGGTATTGGTAAATTAGACCCAAAAGCAAGAAAATGTGTTTTTGCAAGTATTGCTCCAAACCACAAAGGATACAGATTTTATGATCCTACAACTATAAATTTATGTGTTTCTATGGAGTACAATTTTTGGAAAAACAACCCTTTTCCAATTCAGATTCAGGGGGAGAATAATACGGAATCAAATTTGGAAATAAAAACGTCTCCATCTCCTTGGAATAATCTAGAATCCATAGAAATACTAAGTTTATCACCCAGACCACTACAAGATCTAGAAGTTATTGCCAAAACTCCTAATAGTTCTTTAAGAAAGAATACTCTAGAATTCCTTAGCTGTGGAAAAGATTATTCCATTGAGGTAGCACAAGATATAAACTCAAATTTAGAATATGGAAGTCAAAATCTAGGAGTAAGTCCCAAGTCACAAATAAATTTTAAAGATACTCCATCCGAAAATCCTGAATTTGACTTAGAAAATGTGCATACTCAAATTTTTTTCTTTAAAAAATTAGCATCATCATTTTGGAAATAGATCACGCTTGGAGTCAATGAAACTCTTTGGGCAAGCATATGAGAGAAGGATAAGCCATCGAGAACCTAAAACTGTCACTCCTCAGAACTGTCAAGAGTCAGAACTAAGATAAGAAAATCCAACAGGTGAAACTTCCATCTCAGATTTTGATATTCCTATAGCCTCATGGAAAGAGAAACGCTCATATGCCAAATATCCTATCTTAAATCATGTGTCACACTCGAAATTGTCCAAATCTTTTGCTTGCTTTACTTCTAGTGTCACAAACATTCAAATCCCCAATAGTATATAGGAAGCTTTAGATATTCTGAAATGGAAGAAAGTTGCATATGATGAGATGAATGTTCTTGAGAAGAATCAAACATGGAGGACTGAAGAGCTACCACGAGGAGAACCAACCGTTGGGTGCAGGTGGATCTTTACTCCAAAGTTTAATGCTAATGAAACATTTGAACGGTACAAAGCTCGTTTAGTAGCCAAGGGATATACATAGACATATGGGGATCGACTACACAGAAACATTTGCAATTGTTGCTAAACTTAATAATTTTCGAATTTTGTTGTCCATTACAATAAACCTTGATTAGCCCCTAAATCAGTTTGATGTGACAATATATATCTTATCCACTATATTCACTTTTGCAATCTTGTTATTTTTGTTATCCCTCTACAACAAGTTAGGCTTATTTTGTAGGTTTTGTGGTTGATGGAGTTATAAATATAGTGTAATTGTTGAAGCTTAGATAAAAATAGAATTATGAATATAGTGTCATTGTAAATAAACAAACTCCCATCGTAATTTTTCTCTCCCGGATTATATTTAAATTTATATTTTATTATCAAATTATATTTTATCTAACTACTTATCGAATTAATTACAATAAACAAAATCTTCTTGATTTTTCTCTCCAATTTATATTTGAATTTATCTTTTATTATCAAATTTTATTTTATCTAACTTTCGATTTGTTTAAATGTTTGTTACAAACTCAATTGTATCTAAATATTTTTTTTCATTGTTTTATACATATTGTTATCAAATTAATTTTTTTTTTTTCATATTTTCGATGTTTTCAATTTTTCATCTAGAAACACGTAAAAATGGGTTGTTGTACTTAAAAAGAAACATATAAATGGAGATAAACTTTAAATGTTTGACACATGTATATATATATATATATATATATTGTTCAGCTTATTATTAATATTAATGATAATATTATTATTATTATTATCAAAATAAGATAACAAAAAAACCCTAGATCTCATCTTTTTCACTTAGTTGCCCCCTAAAATCTCTTTTTCTTCTTCTCAATCTCATGCTTGCAATCATTGATTTAGCAACCCTTTCTTGAATCTCATCGTCTTGGTTAGTTTTTTTACGACCACCCTCGCCAGGTCACCGACTTTTTTCGCTCGCACTCATGTTTCTTTGTTTCTACTTTGAACTTCGACGACATTGTGGGATTGATAGTGTTTAAAGTTGGCTTTGAAGATCCTATGACCAAAATAGTCGCATGGAATGAAGACGATGAAACTCCCTACAACTTGTTTTGTGTCAAACGCGATCATATTTCTAATAGTTACATCGTCCTAAAGTTACAATTCCTTTAAATACTCACTTGCCAATAACTTCATTAGTATGATCAATTTTGCTCTTTCTAACCTTGGAGGAAGTTCATCGTTGTAGACATCCATAAATCTCTAATGAACCTCACCGTCTGATCGTCATCTTCCCTCGCATACATACACAGCTGGACGTGTTAAAGGACCATATTGGGTGATTTTAAATTTTTGTTTATGAAATGTTTAGATATTTGTGTATTTGTTGTTCAAGAATATTTAGGTAGAGCATTGTCTATTTGTATTCAATTTGTTAGTCTTTGGGATAGTTTGGTCATTTACCAATTTATATTTTCTATATTTAAATTCGTTTTGCTATTTTTACAATTTCGAAATCTTTTTGCCATTTTTTCAAATGAAATTTTAAATTTTACTATTTCTCTTGTCAGCCCTTAAAAATATTTAAAGTTGAACTCATATCTAACCTAGGTTGAACTCCAAAATAATTTATTTTTGTTACGATTTTAATTTAATTTCTATTTTTTCCAAGTTCCCTTCATTCAATTACTCGAATGTCTTTAAACTGGGCTGGATCTTGTGCTTTCCAGTGGATACTTCCAAACCCAAATTGTTTTTCAACATGGGTTGGATCTTTTTCTTCTTAATGGGCCTCTTGAAAGCACTTAAAGGCATCTCACACGATTACCTATGGGGAAATTTTCACAACTTATCAATATTGGCCCACCATCCAAATCCTCTCTTTCTTAGTATAGTAGAAGTAGGGGATTCAAATTACGAACCTCATGGTCACCAATACACTCATATGATAGTCGAGTTAGGCTCATTTTGACCTCTCACCATCTAACTTATTTCAACATTGTTCCATATAGGAAATAATGTGTACATATTACTATTTAATGTTTTACAAATTTATCCTCCATTCTAAACAATTTTGCTTGGTTTGCTTTACACGAAAAATGGCCATGCTAACATCAAATAACTATAAAGAACGGTTATTAATGAACATTATGAACTAATACGTTCAAATTTATATTTAAAATACTAGAATTGATCATTGACTACTGGTGATTAAGGTGAGATCGATGGTATCCAATGGGTAGTGGTGGACAATGGTTGTTGTCTGTGGCATAAGAGATGACACTGGTGGTCTGGGGCGATAATACTGGTGATTTTCGGGCACCATTAGTGGTGGTCTTCAACGATATATGACAAGCAATGGTGGACCGACGACAGCGATGCATTTGCATGGTGGAAGTGAAGGTGAAGAGATTTAAGATAGTAAATGTGAGAATATTTTGGTCGATATCATCTATATACTAACTAAAATAGGGTATGGTTGAGAAGCTTTTTATTTCTCCTTTTACCCCTTTTAATGGATGGCTTTAAGCATATGTTAGATAATTTTACATTAAAAACAATTTCAAAAAAATTTATTTTCTCCCATTTTTATCATTTTTTTCCTATTTCTTAGCATCACATGTAAAAGCAAAGCAAAAAAAAAAAAAAAAAAAAAAAAAAAAAAAAAAAAAAAAAAACCCTTAAATTTTATACCTAGTTAATATCTACTTAAAAACAAATTACATTTTATCACTAATAATCTCTATTTCACATTAAATAAAGGGGAAAATATTTTTTTTAAAAAAAATCACATTTAGTAAATAATGATATTTTGGTTTAAATTAAATTTTTAACCACACTCAATTCATCTTTATTTTAAAATTTTGATTTTTTTAAAAATAATTTTTAGTAGTTTTTTAATACCCACTGTTCACACGAGGTTTCCGGAAAAACGTCTTTCGTGGAGTTGAACTTGAGTTGGTGTTGATGTTGGAGTTGATTTGATGCGATGTGGTTCGATCTCTAATACTTGATCCTCTGATTCTCTCTCAGTTGGGTGAATATGCTTGACTTGGAGAAGGAAAACACCGAACGTTCTTGAAGTAGAAGTCTTGAAAGCTTGGAATAGAAGTCTTGGAAGAGTATTTGTGTCTTCAAAGGTCTTCTGCTTTATAGGAGTGCAGCTTCAGGAGTCTTGGAAGCTTGAAGTAGAAGTCTTGAAATAGTATTTGTGTCTTCAAAGGTCTTCTACCTTGTAGGAGTGCAGCTTCACGAGTCTTGGAAGCTTGAAGTAGAAGTCTTGGAAGAGTATTTGTGTCTTTAAAGATCTTCTACCTTATAGGAGTGCAGCTTCATAAGTCTTGGAAGCTTGAAGTAGAAGTCTTGGAAGAGTATTTGTGTCTTCAAAGGTCTTCTGCCTTATAGGAATGCAGCTTCATGAGTCTTAGAAGCTTGAAGTAGAAGTCTTGGAAGAGTATTTGTGTCTTCAAAGGTCTTCTGCCTTGTAGGAGTGCAGCTTCATGAGTCTTGGAAGCTTGAAGTAAAAGTCTTGGAAGAGTATTTGTGTCTTCAAAGATCTTCTGCCTTATAAGAGTGTAGCTTCAGGAGTCTTGGAAGCTTCAGGAGTCTTCAGGAGTTCTCTGCTTGTTAGCGAATTCTCTCTAGGTCTTCTGAGTGTAGAAAATGTTGCCTCTACAAATGAAGAGAACTTCTCTATTTATAGAGTTCTCAGGTGGACTTCGTGGGCTTAGTTGGTCCATGGCCTGACCCTTGGGTCCAATTAGTTGGTTTTGGGCTGATCTGGAATTTGGGTCCAATTCAACTTTTTTTGTAGTTTGGACTTTAAGCCCAAATAGTAATATCAAATTGGACCAATTTAATCTTATCTAATTCATCACGTGACGTCATCGAAACTTGTCTTCAATTCAATTCGGGACATGTGTCAACTTCTAATTGGACTCAAAGTCAATGATTTAGAAATTCATCGTTAATTTAGCAAACGACGTGGTGACTTGTGATTGGTCCAAAATTTCTCATTCAACACCCACGTTAAAAACTTTTCTTAAAAAAATATCCACCATCGCACATTAACTAATTCAGCAGATTTGAGTCAAAATAAATTATTTATTCTTTATTTTAAAATAAATTCATGTTAAAATCGATTTTTTTTTCTTTAAAAAAATCCAACAAATTAACTAATTCAAAATAAATGTTATATCCATGTATATGCTAATTTAATATATTTCGATGCCTATACAAATTTGTTTCTCAATCTTCAATTTTTAAATCTTTGTTTTCTAATATTTCAATTTCAATTCTCGATCATTATCAAAGTTATACGATACAATTCCATAGTGATTTGATGCAATTTCTTATTTTTAAGTACTTTTGTAGGTTTTTCTCTCTTCTTCATGATTATTGTAAATACACATGGATCCTTACACATTGAAGACGAGGGAAAAGAAGACCGATACTTATTCTCACGTATTGAACATGGTAGAGAAGAATATTGTTGCTCTTGAGGTCAAACAATTTAGAGGTTCTTGTTTTTTTTTTTTTTTTTCAATTTTCAATTTTGTAAAGTGCATCAATGGGTTTAGTTTAGTGACTATATATCTTTTTTGCCTCTTTCAATTTTGTTGTAGATACACACCGTTTGATATGTGATTCATATGTTTAAAACAAATGATAATAGTTTGGGAAATTTCATATACATTAAAAAATAATAATAATGATAATAATGATAATTTTGTTTGAAATAAAATTTGTGTAAATGAAAAAATTATTTTAGGGTTTCACAATTAGAAAAAATAGTATATTGGTTTAAATTAAAAATCGAAAATAATTGAGAGATTGTGATATTAGGGAAAAAAACGTGGAAGGGATTGTCTTGGTCTAAATTAAAGATTCAAATTATGAAAATAATAAAATTAGGAAAAAAAAATGTCCACTCATTTGATTTACCTAATTTGATCTATTTCAAATTTTTTTATTTAGATTCGGTTTTGATCATCACGTTATATACTTAATATTAAGTTTTTATTTTTATTTTTTCAATTATTCGTTGTTGTTTTTTTTTAATTTTGAAAAAAATGTTATCATTTATATTTGGTTCAAAATCAAATCTAGTTGAATAAAAAAAAAATCTTTACAAATTTGTTATATTAAATTCCTAATTCAGGTATCTCTTCCTCTTTTATATATATAGAGATTGCTTTTATTATTTTGTTAACTATTTAGTATTAAAAATCTAAAAATTTGTAATTACTTATGTAAAATAATATATATTCAATAATTTTTTAAATTTTTAATTTTATTTATTTGTTGCTCAAGGCTCTCTTTCAATTTTTGTATTTCAAAATTAGGTTCATGAATTATAAGTTTGGACACCAATAAGATGTTTTCTATCTTTCTTTCTTTTTTTTAATACAAATAGTCAAAACATAATATAGAAACAAAAAATTATGTTTTAAATTAGGTTTTTTAATCCTGTTTTGGTATTTGATATATAATCAATAATTTAAGATTTACTCAAACTAAGAAAAAAAAAAACCATCCATCTAAATTCAAGAAACTTTTCTCTAGACAAAATCAATTTATAGAAGTTTTGTGTAAATAAAAATTAGATTAAAAACTATCCGTTGAATGACAAATTGCCACATCATATCATAAATTAATGGCAAAATTATAAATAATTGAATTTGGGACTAATTAAAAGTCAGTGTGTGCCAAATTAAAGTTAAAGACATAAATTGGCCAATCTCAATTATGCACATATTTTCATCTTGACCATTTGATTGAATCAAGTTAACTTTGTCTAATTTTATATTAATATTTGGGCTAAAATTTAATGTGCTCTAGTCCAAATACCAACTAAGTTCAAACCCAATTAATTGGTAAGCCCAAGTCCACAAAGCCCACCAGAAATCTTTATAAATAGAGAAGATCTCTTCATTTGTGGGGATCAAATTTTATACTCCAGAGGACCTACAGAGAATTCTCCCAACAATTAGAAGACCTCGAGAGAATTCTCCCAACAATTAGAAGACCTCTAATTCTTACGCATTCAACTGAAAGACTCATCTCGAGAAAATCCCTTATTCGACAACGCTACCCCAACTCTCCAATCAAATGAATATAGGTAGTAGTTTATTCAGGATTCAGGTCATGTTACCTGTAATCATTCTAGTGAAATATGAGTTTCTATTATGAACGACATTATATAATAAGATTAAACATATCCTGGTCCGGTCTTATACAGACTTCTTTGTATAGAATATCCCCGCTCACATGTCTCCACATGAATGTTTAGGATCATATCATAGCACTTTACAACAATTGTAACATCTACAAAACGGATCATACTTATAATGCTACTAGAATAAGGTATCCAGCCTTATTCATCTACTACAGACAATTTGGTTTATCACTTAAACACGATCCACCGTACGTCTCTACATACATGTTTAAGCTACAAGATAATCTTAGATCTTAGTTTAGTGTTCGTGGTTAATGCAGTTAAAAAATTGAATTTAAACATCATATGTTTTATTAAACAAATAATTACAATTACAAATTATAGGACCCTACAAGATTTAGGGCACCAACCCCAACACAAATTTTCTTTCAAGACTTCGACTTCAAGAACAACACGCGCTCTACTTCCTCTAGTTAAGCATATGTATTCAACCAAATGAGAATCAGAGGATCACATATTAGAGATTAAACTACATCCACATCAATACTACATCAACACAAGTTCAACTCCATGAAACACATTTCTTCGGAAATCTCGTGCGAACACTAATCATTTAAACTATTTTTTAGAAAAAGATATTATAATCTTATATACATTTAATTTAATTTAAAATTACAATATTTAGCATGCGTGGCACATGTTTGATTAGTAGTATATTATAAAAGTTTGAGAGAGACTCATAATTAAACATAAAATTCTCAAATAATAACAATAAGAGGTTATTTCTAGTATTACGAACAAGGAAAAATTTTGAAAAGGAGAAGGGCATAATTAATGGAATTCGGGAACTTTCAAAAGACTACGATTGTAATTTTCTCTAACTATAACAGATTTTCCTTTTCTCAAAATCGAAAGTTATGTTATTGTTTCAACCAACGGTGGCTTCGAGAAAATACAAATATTTTAAAATTTTGGATTGTCCATTCGAGCATAGTTAAATAAGGTATCAATTATCATTCAAATATCAATAAATTAATTTCACTTTCGTAATTATTGAACTAAAGAGAATACAAAGGTCCTACAGATAAGTATTATCGTTCTCTTTTGAATGAATTACGTTATTAAGAAGGTACTTATCCATAATCTAATCCTTGGTCGTGAATGTTTAGGTAATTATAGAAGGTCGTCGTGTTTTATAAAAAATCTTTTTTTAAAAGAAAAATATGGAAAGGATAATATTCGAAATTTGACCTATTGTTGAGATACAATGTTTCAATTAATTGACCTATGTTGACGTTAGTCTCCGACTCTTAGTTATGTGTGTTAAGAGGGCCCAAAAGTAAATGAAGCCACTAATATAGTGGTTGACATTCCTTTAGAATATGATAAGGATTAGATAGCTAAATTTGATGGTACATACAAAATGGTCCCAAATATGAGGATGAAGGAAGAAAAAGTAAAAGAAAAAACAATTTATTTTATTTTATTAAAAAAAAAAGTTTATTTCTTAGAAAAATATTTTTAAAAAAAGAAATTAATAATTAAACATGTAAAAGATATAAATTTTTTAAATATGTTTAAGTCGGCAATCAAAACATAATTCAACTACTCACAAGCTGCATATGACGTATTTGGGAGTGATTATAAAATGATTAAAATTGTTTTTTTCATTTTCAAAATTACTTAAAAAAACATTTTAATCATTCGATAATCATTTTAATAGTATGGAAAACATGTTTAAAAATGTAAAATTAGACATTCAATTGATTTTGATTGATTAAATATGTGTTTCAGAGTTATTTTAAACATCACATAAATTATTTAAACCATTTATAAATCACTTCAAACATGCATTTAAAGTTCATTTGTTTGGATTTTCGATCACTTTTTTTTTTTACTTTTTTGTACGACTAGCATAAAACATGAAGAGACATTGGATGTTCAAATCTCCTATCCTACCGTACATGTGCAACTTTTTTTTTTTGAAAAAATGATTTTTGAGCAAATTGCAAAAACCACTCGTAAAATATGGTAGTAATTACAATTATACTCTTAAACTTTCAATTGCAAAAATTAAGCACTTAAACTTTTATTAGTGTTAATAATTATCTAGGAATTGTAACGACTATATAAATTTGAAAGTTCAATTTTTATCATTTGGAGATCTAATATCTATAATAATTGTAAGTTTGAGGTTCAATTTTAACACGTAGATAAAATTGAGGACTCAATATTTACAATTGAAAGTTTAATGGTGTAATTATAACTAACATTTTACTTCAATGATGTTTTTTGTAATTTGTCCTTCATTTTTTTAAATTAATAAAAAAATGTTAAGATATAATTTTGGTCCTTATACTTTGAAAGTTGTTTAATTTTAATCATAATATTTTCAATTGACTAATTTAGTACCTATATTTTTAATAAATTTTAAACTTAGTTCATGATATTGACCATCGTTGGTTTTTTTTTTTTTTTTTTTTCCTATTAAAAATATAAAAAATGAAAACGAACTAACTTCCAAATACGGAGACTAAAATAATATTTTTTGTGAAACGCGTTTGTGAAACGCCGCAGTTTGTGAAACGCCGCCTGTTTTAATAACAAAAGACAAAATAAGGTGGACACGTGAAACCCACCTATTCCATTTCCCTAAGGCTGCGATTGGCCCTTCCCAACGCATGGTTCATTGGATCTTTTTGGGCTGTTCTTCCAGCTGGCCCAACTGTCCTCATTTAATTTTCGCTGTCTTCAATTAGGGTTGGCAAAATTCCCTGCGGACTCTGCCGACCCTGACTCCGACCTCAATCCCGATCTCGATTAATCCCAAATCCCGATTTTATACAATTATATTTTTAATATTTTTATAAATATATATTTATAATATATAAATAACTTATTTATATGTATGTTATAATATATATTATAGACTTATAGTATTATAAGCCCAATATTGAATATATAAATTCTAAATTTAAGTTCAAAAGTCAAGGCCATACTTAGAAAATTAAAAGAAAAAAAATGAGAAATCTTCGCGGGGATCTAATAGGGGATTCCCTGCGGAGAATTAATAGAGGAATCCCCGCGGGGACCCGTTTCCTCGACGGGGATGGGAAGAATTTTCCCCACGGGGCCGGGGATGGGGGACCCTCTCCCGGCCCGCCCCAGCCCCGTTGCCAACCCTACTTCCACCTCTCTTTCTCATTTTAATGTTATTTTTCAATATACGACAAATTACCTTGTTCTTGTATTTTTAGTGTTTGTTCATTTTTTGTCTCTATACTTTTAAAGTGTTTATTTTAATCTCTATATTTTCAACTTTGATTCATTTTGATCTCCATGTTTTCAAAATGTTAGTTTTGGTCATTGTACTTTTAAAAAGTGGTCATTTTGGTCACTTTATTTTTATTTCAACTTCATTTTTTAGGGGTCAAAATGAATGTTTTTAAAAAGTTCAAAGACCAAAATGAAAAAAAAATGAAAATACGAGGATCAAAATGAACATTCTGAAAATACGAAAACCAAAATGAACCAAAGTTAAAAATTTAGGGACCAAAAAACAATATTTTAATAGTACAATGACCAAAATGAATGAAAGCCAAAAGTATAGGGATCAAAATAGTATTTAAACTAAACTTTTGTTAGCATCTTTAGTTTCCTCTTCGAAGCTCTCTCGAGTTTGGAAATACTTTTTCCAGCTTATGTTGTTTCTCTCATTCTAAATGAGTAGCGATGTGGTGTTCTGGTTTTGGTGGTTGCTTTGGTTCTTAGTAGATTTATGCTTTAATAAATAAAATATTTGTGCTAACTAGATCCTTAACACTTTAAAATGTAACTATAAGACATTAAACTTTCAATTTTACATCTCATGACTCAACAAACTTTTAAAATGTTAGAAATGAAGTTTGCGTCGGATAGATTCATAACATGTTAAGTAATTTTTAACAAATTAATAACATGTTAGACATTAAATTAAATTTCGTGTCTAGTTGGACGTTATACTTTCAATTTTGTATCTATTGTGAATTAAAAAAAATATTAAACAAGAATATGACTTGTTAGACATAAATTTAAACGTCTAAGAGTTTATTGAATATAAAATAAAAGGTTTAGAGGTTTATTATACACCTTTTACAATGTGGAGACCATTAAAAACATTTCATATTCATAAACTTATTTAGTACATATTTGAAAGTTTAAAGGCTCGACTTGTGACTCAACCATTTAAAATCTATGTTTAGAGATTAAGGGTGTATTTGTAGTTCCTTTTCAAGTGTTTAATTTAAAAAATAAGTTATTCTGTAATAAATTGGAGTGTTTGGCAATCACTTAGAACAATTTTTGAAATGTATTTTCAACTATTTTTATCAAAAATATTTAAATAAAAATTAGATTTTTGAAATACTTAAAAAAAAAAAATCAAATCAATCCAAACGAACCATCAACTTTTTTATTACTAAACTTACAATCCAACCATTGGGTAAATATATGTGCTAGTTATAATTATTTGACTTTTAAATTGGTACCTTCTGTTAACGTATTTTTCAATTTTATCAAAGAAAAAAAAAGTCCAATTATTCCATTTATGTTGGATGTTGAATGTAGTTGATGGTAGGTTCTCATAGTATGATAGAATGAACGAAAAGGACGATAAATTAGATAACTTCAAGTACAATATATTTTTTAATTCTATTTTCTAAATTTCAAAAGAAATTGGTGAAGATCTTGATAATTCTATGTGTTTTTATTTCAACTTCAGATGATTGTCAACTCTATCAACGTTCAATAGAAGAAGAAGAAGAAGAAGAAAAAAAAAAAAAAAAAAAAAAAAAAAAACAGAAACAAGTATAGTTTAAGTATTATAAACTTTATATTATCGACTTCGATATTAAATATTCAATTCTCCCACATGCATATTATAAATTTAAAAAAAAAAAAAAAAAACTCTTGAGTGGAAATGAAAGACTAAGGTATTGTTTAATAGCTATTTCGTTTTTGGTTTTTGGTTTTTAAAAATTTAATATATTTTATTCTTATTTCTTATAATGATTTGTATATTTATTGAATACAATGGTTGAATTCGTAGTCAACTTAAAAAACATAAATAAGCTTTTAAAAACTACCTTTTTATTTTTCAAATTTTGATTTGATTTTTAAAATCATTGATAAAAAATAGATTAAAAAAATTTGAAGATTCCAACAGGACCTAAATTAAAACTTTAACCTAATTTAGAGGGACTAACTTCTTTTTTCTTTCCCGATATAATGAACTTTTTTTTTTTTAGAATAGGTGATATTATTATACAACAATAAGGGGATTCCACAACCCGGGTTCAAGGCATCAAAACAACAAAGCACAAGCAAAGACAGGGCAACAAAACCAAAACAAATCCAACAGGATAAGACCATAACAAAACCAACACATAAATGCAAACTCGCAAACCACCAAGGAGAAAGACAGAGAAAAGAACCCAAAACCCCACAAACAATGAGCAACAACAAAACAGAGAACAATATAAAGCTCAAAAAGAAAAAACATTCGTACACACACTAGATAAGACCAAGAAGGTCAACCTGCCAGGAAGTAGCACGGGCACGAACCGTAGAGACCATAAGGTAAACAAGAGCAAACACCGACCTTGGTTGACTTCCATGCAGCCGCCGATTACGCTCCTGACAGATATAGTATATGGAACCACAC
The DNA here is from genome assembly GCF_009727055.1 of Benincasa hispida. NCBI lineage: Eukaryota > Viridiplantae > Streptophyta > Magnoliopsida > Cucurbitales > Cucurbitaceae > Benincasa > Benincasa hispida. The sequence goes on along the minus strand of NC_052353.1, from coordinate 51,345,700 downwards.
CAGAAAACACGGAACAACTTACTACGCACCCCCTTACCCGACCCCACTCGACACAACCAACTCGAATCTACATCCCAACCAGCCACCTGATGCGTCGAACCTAACTGACGCAACAGACTAGACCACACATCTTTCCCAAACCCACACTCAAAAAATAAATGATCCTGTGACTCCACACCTCCCTCACACAGAAGACACCCTCCTCTGACAACACACCCCAACTCCTCAACCAATCCCGCGTACCCAACCTGTCCCTCACTGCTAACCACGACCAGAAGGAGTGGTGCGGAATACCACCCCCCGCCTACAAAATACAAGCCCAAGACACCCTAAGACGACGAGGACGTATACTCTCCCAAGCACTAGTGATAGAAAACCGACCACTAGCATCCGACACCCAAACCCAATAATCCTCTCCCCTCACCCTAGGCCCTACTGCCTGGATAAAACCCTATATCTTAAGCAACTTCAAGACACTGTAGGCCACCTCCAACCTCCCTCACCATCCATGAACTCTGACAACCGCGCTTCCAAACTACTCCTTGCATCATGAACCACTGTAGACCCGTATGAATCCAAAATCGCACCCCCCGGTAGCCAAGGATCCCACCAAACAAAATAAGACCGTCCATCGCTAATCATCAAATGAACCAGATGCTTGAATCTATCTCTACTTCGCAAGATAGCCCTCAAGCACCAAGACCTCCGAACTCCGATACAATGAACTTAAAAGTCACTAGTTCGTTGTAATTAATTGACAATACAAAAATGACACGAGTTTCAAATATTTAAGAGTATAGCAATTGATTGTTAAAAATCAATTATAATGTTAGTTATTTAAATATATATACCTCAAATTCACCATTTGTGAACAAAGGATAATGACAGTAATACCTACCAATATAATTTATATTTGTATATATAATTTACATATAGTATTGGTTGGTTACATTCTTAAAGGAAAAAAGTTTGATGTATAAATCTATGATTGTAAACATTTAAATTTAATTTTAATTAAACAAATATCTAGATGGTGATAATGACATACATATAAGGACTCTTATCTACTGCATGTATGATATCCAAACAAAAACGTGTAAATAAAATAATGTAATTTTTTTTTCTTAAATTTTGAGTGCATTTAACAAAGCTTATGATAGTAATTCATTAGCATCACAAGATCTTTTAAATTAAAACATGAAAATTAATAAATTTCGATGTTTATTATTTAAATTAATATAAAAATATTTAAAAATATTTACACTTTATAACAAATAGTTTTAACGTACAAATATTTTTGAAATTTTTTACTATAAAATGTAAATATTTTTGGAAATTTTCTATCTATCTATCTATATATATATATATTTTAACTCGTCCCTTGACTTTTTAAAAAGTTACATGATTGTTAATAAACTAGCAACTTAAAGTTTTAGGGCATCTTTCTTTTCAGGTAATGAATTGTTCTCGAGGCTTCAATGACACGAGACCACAAAAGATAGTACTATTTTAGATGACAAAATGTAGAATTAGCCTCACGCATACGACAACATATGACGATTACTTCACTTCATAAGCCCATGCTTATAATTATATGCACAATTAAATTATCATTTTTCAACTTTTTTTTTTCTTTTCCATTCCAACATGAACATGTAGCTTAGTATACTCTATTTGAAGTCAAATATTTAGGGGACATTTGGTTCAAGGATTTTCATATAATTATAATAATCACCTCTTGTTATCGTAAATATTATTTCAAAACTCTCAATTTATTACAGTTAACACTATTTAAAAACTCTTATTTGCTACAGTTTTTATTTACATTCGTAATTTTTTTTTTAATATTTGCTACAGTGCTTACTATTTCGTACTCAAACTAAAATAGTTTACACCCCGAACACATACTATTATAACCCAAATTAAAATGATATACACCCTAAACAGGAACTATTATAACCTAACTATAACAACAACTAACTTCTTACCCTAAACGTCCCCTTAAATTTCCATAATCTCACATTTTCTATACAAATATACATATTTTTACCAGTATTATATAATCAATGATCTTCTTCTACCATCTTTATCGATCTATACAAATTTAAATAATATAAATATAAAACGAGTAACGTGAGCAAATCCAAAAAATATATATAATTATCATGGAAAGAAATCATACAAAAAGCTGATCCTAAAAAAATTGTTTTTAAAAAAATGTCTAAAAAAACAATGTGAAAATGTGGAATTAAAAAGGAAAAAGATATGAACAAAATTTTAGGACACGGCAATTTATCTATGTCTACGTCACACATTAACTTCATAGTTCAAACCATTTGAGACATTTTTAAATGCGGTTGCCACCTGTCGAGCCCTATACTGTGAGCTCTGTACACTAGACCGAGGGACCACGGTATCCCGTGACGGCACAATTAGAGAGTAACACGTGGAGATTAGACACTTAGCAAGATGGGGTAACGCTGTTTATTGTGGGGTTTAAGAATAATTACGCGGGAATTTACGTGGCCGTATCATAGTGAAACACGTGTTGCAAAACGTACACGTAATCCGTGTGGAGCCGCCGCATTTTGGACCGTGTCGATTTTCTGCCACCGTGGGCCTGGAATTTTAACTATATGAAAGCTGACACGTGTCTATTCACATCAGTTCAAGGGTCCGTTCTTCTTTTTTCCCACTGTTTTATAAGCTTACGTGTTCCTACAAGCATATACCTCAATTTAAATTGACGGTTAAAATATATTTTAAGTTGTTGAATTCATGGATCCACGATGTAAGAATTTTTTTTTTTTTTTTTTTGATAATTTGTGAGAGGATGGAATTAAACCTATATCATCGAGATTAATAAATTTAAATTGACGGTTGAAAAATATTTTTAGTTGTTGAATTCATTGATCCACGATGTAAGAAGTTTTTCTTTTTCTTTTTGGATAATTTGTGAGATAATGGAATTAAACCTACGTCATCAAGATTGATAAATTTAAATTGACGGTTAAAAATATTTTTAGTTGTTGAATTCATGGATCCACGATGTAAGAAGTTTTTCGTTTTCTTTTTTTTGGATAATTTGTGAGATGATGGAATTAAACCTACGTCATCGAGATTGATAAATTTAATACTATGTTAATTTAGTTTCACTCATTTTAACCATGGTGTAAGGAGCTAATAATATTATATATATATATATATATATTTTTAAATAATGAGATTCACAAACTCCTTTAGTCGAACAAGGAGTATAGTTCACAACTTAGCTGATGACAATTTAGTCCATGTACTTTATAACCTTTGTCCAAACATCCACTTAGTTGATAATGATTTAGTTCATGTATTTTAATCTTATAACGATCTAGTCCTTATGCTGAAAAATATTAGTATGATTGAATGAAGTTTCCTCGATGTGTGGATTGGTAAGCTATCAAGAATCATATTTACTTAAAGTTATAAAGACTAAATTGTTATGTGACAGATAAATTGACACTTAATTTTGATAAATTTTTTTCACGATTGGGATTAAATCATTACAAAGTGTAAAGTACATGGATTGAATCACTACTTATTAAAGTTTAAAGACTAAATTGTTACAAATTTGAAAATATATGAATTAAATTAGCACAATCTAAAGTTTGTGGACTAAATTTGTACTTTCACAACAATTAAGGGATCAGTTTTTTTCAACCAAATAACATTTATCGTCGTTTAGAGTATAGTAAAACGGTAATTAGTATGTATTATTATTATTATTTTTAAGTTGGAGATTAAAATCATTCCTATCCTTCTTCGCTGTACTATGAAAAAAATGAATAACGTGTATCTTTCGAGTTTCGATTATTGGGGTAATGGGGTGAAATTTGACAATCATTGAAATTTTGACGACTAGTTAACGTTTGGAAGAAAAAAAATGTATTTCACCCGTTGGTACTTTCTTAGGGTCTGTTTGATTTGACTTGAGAAAAAAAATGTTTTTAAAAAAATTCATTTTTATTTAAACGCTTCTGATAACAAATTATTAAAATATACTTGAAAAAATTTATTTTGATTAGTTGTCAAATACTATAATTTTTTATAAATATTTATTTTTTAAATTAAATACTTGTAAATGTATTTGAAATACATCATTTAACATATTCTATAATAATTATAAAGAGAAAGGTGAGGTCAGTAGGAGACTTGTGTTGACTCGTAAAGTGGCCTGCTTGTTTCAGCTCATAAAACTAAGCCTTGCAATATTTGATTGTTTATCTCAAATGGATAGCAACTTTTAGAAACTATTTGCAATTACATGAAAGGGAGATCTTCCACTCACTTCTTTATTCTCTGTCTAAATGGAGATTTCGAGTGAGATTCCATACACGGAAAAAATGTTAAATATAAAATTTTTAGAAGTAGTTCAGAGCGTGAAAACGAGCGTATTACACATATATGTTCACGAACCATAATTTCAATGTGTCGCATGTGAAAATGTATCAAGGACTTTTTTGTAACAAGTGTTGTTTAAGTCTTGAGATAATGATGATATAGTTAATTTATTCACAAATACACCATATTGTATATTGCTTGATTCATCAACTATATTCGAGTATAGTAGTTATATTGTGCATTTCAACGACTCACTCGTTGAAAGGGCATAATTTGTGACGTGAGATAATAATCATACGCATATATTTGTTACTATAATGAACGTAGTTAAGGAAATTTAAACATTCGACTTAAAAAAATGTAGTACATGTGTCTTTACTACTGAATTAAACTCATTTTAGCACATAATTTTCTTTTTTTAATTTTCAGATATTGATTTAAATTATAGAAATATTTTAAAAATAAAATAACAAAACAAATAAGATCACTGATGGTCTAGTGTTTATGATATTTGAAAAACAAAATAGTTGTATAATAATTTATTGGACAAATATAAATTTATATTCCTGAACTTTAGAGTTGTATTTATTTGAACCCTAAACCAATAATTTTATCGATTTAAACCTTATATTTTGATGTTGTATCAATTTAAATCCTAAACTTTGAGGTAAGTATCAATTTAAACCCAAAACATTGATTGTATTAATTTAAATCTTGAACTTTCATAAGTATAACCAAATAAAACACAATGGAGGGTTTAGATTGATACAATTATGAAAGTTTGGAGTTCAAATTGATACACTTATAAATGTTCAAGGTTTAAATTGATATAATTATTAGTTCGGGATTTAAAAATCTCAAAAGTTTGAAGTTTAAATTGATATAATTATAAGTTTAAGGATTAAAATGATACAACCCCTAAAGTTCATGGTCAAATTGATATTTGTCCTAATTTATTTGGTAACATATAACAGGTATATAGATAGTACACTTTTTGTTTTTTTTTTTTTTTTTGTTGGCAAGGTTTTGATAGTACAATATTTAATGAGGAATTCTTATAAATTTAAAAAATTTAAAAATATTTACACTTTAAAAAATAAAAAAATACAAATACAAATACAAATACAAATATTTAATAGAACAATCAAGTGCAATTTATAGCAATGTACAAGTGTAACCATAGTTTTTCAATTGACTTTCTTGTCAAAATGGTATGATTGGATGTCTATGGTTGATCCACGTGTGGCACATGTCATATCAGTCATTCACATCCACATACAAAGTTCCTTGGAAAAAAGACTAATTTCTATATGCTTTATAATAATACCTAATAATATCAAAATGATCGGGTATCTTTTGTTTTCGAATCTTGATTTCTATCATTAGTATTTTATTGGCCAAGAGAACTAATCTAACCTTCACGTGCCATTAAAAAATAGGTCACATGTAAAACAATTAGAATAACACACCGATATAGTGCTTACCATAGATATTCCGATACTTAAATTAGTTTTTGACAAAAGGGTAGAACAAATTTACAAAGAAGAAGATGAATTTACCTAATAGGAAGATACCACATTTTATATATAATGGAGCGAATGCCCTTTGAATAATGGCTATTAAACGAGACTTTATTAGTTAATTAAATTTATCCAATCTAGTTTAATGATTTATATTGAATCTTTTTAATTATCAATGTATTTAATATATATACATATATAATCAATTAATATATGTTGCTCAATGACAATTTTGAGATGGTTATAGCGAGTTTAATTCGATGACAATTGACTTATATTTTTTCTCTTGATGTCGGAGGTTCAATATCTTATTTATACTGTTATTTTAATAAAAAAAATTTGAGATTTAAAAAGTAAAGACATGATATTAAAACAATATGAACCACAAGGTTTTTTTTTTTTTTTTAATTATTTTTTTAAAGAAATATCAAAATAATCGAAAAGGCTAACTACCAGTCACCCTATTGACATTTTCAAACTTACACTATCAAATTTTAATGTAAATATCGTTAGTATTAAAATAAAATTTCATCTCATGGTTTGTTTTTTGTTGTGTATTTTCAGGTATAATTAGATCATTCAAAATATTTGAATTAAATTATAAACTTAAGACAATAATTGGCTATAATTTTATTGGATAGTTGGATATTGTATGCTGCTGGATTTGAAAATTTTGACAAAATAAATGATTGAAGGAAATGAGTATTCAAACAGAATAAGTTAGTACATTATATAAAAGTGATTTCATATGTTACTTCAAAATTTGAATTTATTTTGTTTGACTATTCATTTACTTTAGTTATTTATCATGTTATATTAAAATATTTAAATAATAATTCTTGGATCAAGAAGGGCATTTGGTCTAGTGGTATGATTCTCGCTTAGGGTGCGAGAGGTCCTGAGTTCAATTCTCGGAATGCCCCATTGTTTTTTTTAATTTTTATTTTCCTCTTTCTGTCTTCTTTTTTTTATACATGCCACAATTGTTTTTTTTTTTTTTGAAACACACCTCATTATTAATTAGTTAGTAATATTATCAAATTTAAGTACATCCCATCATACGAGCATTACTAAATATATATATATATATATATATCTACCATTTAACTAATTGTTAAATTATATACATATATATATTATACAACAAATATAAAGTAGGAGGATTTAAATCTTCAACATAAAAAAAGAGTGAATACATATCAATTTACAACGATTATTGACATTAATAAATGTAATTTGGGATAACAATAAAATTTTATAAAAGTTTAAAATTAAATAAACAAGTATTAAATAATGTCAAAATGAGTTTAGTTCATAAGTGTCATGCACTCCTTTTATAGTTGGAATTTATTATTTTGTTTTACAATTAATCCATTAATTCGAACACTAGAATCACCGCATAGCTGGTTATAAGAAAGAGCATCAAGCTCAAAAGCCAGCCTCAACCACAAAAATATAACATCATTCTATTGGCCATCACAAGCATTAGAAGAAGTTCATCTAATCTGAAATTAAATCTCCCATCACATGTGATTGTGTGTACTAAAAAACATATCAAATAAAAATAAAAATAATAACAAGCACTAACTAAGAGGATAAAACAGAGTTATTATCTGTATTATTTTGAAAAGAAATAAGAAACCTATACATTTTTTTTTAAAGAGAATATCTAGTTGATGCTCTAAATTTATGTCAATATGCAAACATTTTCACGTATCAATAAAACTAAATATGTTTTATTGGACATGAAACGCTTATTCGTTAAATTTAAATATACATTTTTTATTTTTTATTTTTAATTTATTAATTTTCAATCTATCCCATCAACATTTTCATAAAATTGTGAGAACTCAAATATTGTTCAAATAATTGATTAAAATTTTCATTTATACTTAAAAGTAAAAAAATGGTGGGAGGCACGTGACTTCAGTGCGACGAGGTTCCTCCGATCGCCTATATAAATGGCCGAAAGGACACTGAATTGGCCGAATCAAGATGAGCTGATCAGCAATCTTTACCATCTAAACAATTCCACTACTTTTCTTGAGTTTTCCCCCTTTTTCGATACTACTCTCTCTGTTTCTCCTCTGTTCTCGAGGATCGAAGGTAATTGAAGTAAGTTTCAGGCCACCCCTTTTCTTGTTCTTTGTCTTTCTGAAGAAATGTTCACTTTCCATTAACGGGTTTTATTTGGTTTCTGAATTTAGTAAAGGAAATGGTCCCTTGAGCATTTCAGTTTCATCATTTTCTGTTATTTTCAGTGGTAGATTTTGAACTTTGACCTTCAGTTTGTTATTGTTCTTTATTATGCTTGATGATGGAGGAGGGTTTCCATTTTCACTGAAATTGGTGTGTTTTGAATTCCTCAAGAGTGTTACGTGGAATGTTACGAAGATTTGTTGTTCTTGGGTTTTTAGATTGTTGAAATTTCTCTATGAACCTGGTGGAAGAATTTGAAATTGGATCTTTAGCCATAGGGTTTGCTTTTACAGAAATCCATTATTGAATGGCAGCTTTCAACTAGTGGATCATGATTCATGTGAAAAATTGTAATTTCATAGACTTTAATGGAAGAAAAAGAATTTCTTCTGTTTTCCTTCAGCTTCTGCTGATCTATATTTTCTTCTTCCAGTTCATATTTTGGTTGTTGAAATTTCATTAATTAGTTGTATAGTTCATTTTTCTTTCCTGATGATTTATTCATGAAGTTCAGTTTAGTTCGGTTATTCATTTCATGGTAGCGAAAGGTTCTTAGTTGTTTGTTAACTTTTGTTTCAGCTCTGATGTGAAGAAAGGCTTACTTGCAAGTTGCAACCTCTTAATCATTGTGTATTTCTGATCAATCTGCTAGTTGTTTTTCCGGCTATACCGACCGAGTTCGTGAAGTTCGTTTTAACTACAATGGGTCTCTCCAGTCTTCCAGCTCCATCTGAAGGAGTTCTGAATGTGATTCTTGTAAACACTGCACTGTCCATTTCCATGTTCAAATGCATTGTTCGTTTGATCCTTCACATGATAGGAATCCGTCTCTCATGGCCATCATCCTTAGTCTCATCAACAGATTCCTTTGAAAGTTCCTCAGAGTTGGGAGATTCCAATTTTGGCTCCTCTTGGAGTTACCTCGAGATGTTTCGGAACCGATATCTGAGTATTAGATTTGATAAAATACAGGGTTCAGAACGTCGTGAACATGACTGCTCGGTCTGCCTAACTCAATTTGAACCTGAATCTGAGATAAATATCTTATCTTGTGGTCATCTTTTTCACACAGAATGCTTGGAGAAGTGGCTGGACTACTGGAACATCACATGCCCTCTTTGCAGAACTCCTCTAATGTCTGAAGAAGAGAAATCGTGCTTTTGGTGAGCATTTAGTATGCTAGAATATAGTTAGGAGAAACTCATGTACAGCATACTCTTAAAGATAATCGTGAATGCGTTTCCTACCTTCGTCGTGTATGACGTTTGAAGTTTGATGTGTCAGACTGGTCTTTTGAGACCAAAGTTTTGTCCCTGTAAATACATGTGTATTTCTATGCTTCTGGCTTGTGCCTTTAGCTTTGAGTTAATCCACTGTTCACTTCTTTGTATATGGAATTGACGAGTATGCAAAAAAGTTTTTCAGAATCTGTTTGTTTGATGGGATTGACCGTCTGTACATCAATTTCCTAGAATTACTGTTAAGTGATGTGTTGGGGATTTCTCAAATCTTGATGGTAACTTATATCTTAGTTTTTTTGATGTCGAGTACTGATCGTCTTTGGAGCAGGATATTGCTAGATTATTGTGATCTTATATGGAAAAGTTCTCATTAGTCTTAAGAAAAGAGAAGTTCCGAGAAGTACTTCCCTTAGCCTTTCTGTATTTGTTCTTCCGCTCCTTCCTCACTACTCTTTGCTTGACTTGAGTTGGGAAGAGTCATTTTCATATTCCTAGGGAAGGAATAGTTCCCCTACTCACTTGCTAACTATAGCCGGAATGAAGGCACGGTTTATATATCAAGCCATTTGAAGGTTCGGAGTTATCGGCTCCTTAGCCCTACTAAAATTGAAGCATAAGCCTCCACTATATGCTTTGATGCTGTAATTGCCTTCTCTTCCTCTTTGCATTGTGGAAAAAAAAAGTTTAGCTTCGTAAAACCGAACAGTAGAGTTGTTCCATCGAAATCGAGCAGCTCCATCCATGAGCTTTGACCATCTTCCATCCTTCTCTCCATTTTTGGCCACCATTGGAAAGTCACCATGATTCTGAAGATCATGTGCTTTTATAACAAAAGGATAGAAACCAGATTGGACTCCAAATTGAAGACAGAGTATATATAGACAGTGTTTAAAGAAATTACATAGGCTGATAATAGCCTTTTGAGAACTTCTCCCACACTCTTGACCTACATATATGTCTCTCCTCCTTTGTAACTGCTTGCTACCAACAAATCTTCCTTTATTCTTCCATGTAAAGTTATGTGATTCAAGAGTTAACAGAAAAAATGTTAACGTGATCCAATAAATCTCTGTTAAAGGAGGATTGGAAGGGAAAAAGAACCTTTCAATTTGACTTAGCATTCTTGTTTTGTTGGGGTTCCTTTGTTAAATCTAATATGTTTGTTGATTGTCAGGTACAGGTTTCAGATTTTGGCACTCCTGCAAGTTGCATCATCTGTGTAGAAATCCAACTTCATACAACCCAGAAATTTCTGTTCTTGATAAATTGTCAAGTGAATATAGAAAAGATGTGGGGATTTTACATATGACCCAACTTTTTTTTTGAAAAAATGAAATTTGATTGACTTCTTTAAAACAAGACCTTCTAATCTTTTGCTGCCGTCATCCACATTTTTTTTAGATTTTTCCCCTCATTTTTGTTATAGTTCTAGCTCACTTTCTCCCTATTGATCTCATTTTTATTCATTCTTCTGCCCTTGCCTTCTACACTTGGTTCATTTAGCGTCTAAAAAACCTTTGTTCGTTGCCATTGATTGTTCTGCGGTACATTATTGGGAGAAGCAGAAATAACTTTACTCATTCTTGTCGTTGTTGTGAAGATATATAAAAAATGAGAATTGACAGAGAGAAACATAATACTAAGAAGATTTAAAAAGTTATAAAACTTTATTTTGAAAACCAAGTCAAAGAACATTTGGCCCAATTTTTTAGCTCAATCTATCAAATAACCCAAAGAAGATCTCAAAAATGATAAATACTGGCTTTCGCCGTGGCATTCAAGCTCTCCATATGGACTTTGCGCCTGTAATGAGATAATGACTTATCGCTTGGGTAAGAGAGATTGAGATGGGTATGTATGTATTTCAATAAATGGCCATTGTTGAAGATAAGATTTTGTTTTCACAAGTATTAGAAGGAGGCATTGAAGAAGGAAAACATCCATTAAAAACCCATGTTTTTTAATATTAATTTGGCAGAAGACAGATGGAAGATTTGACTGTACTTTTGTCTTTGACAATAAAGAACAAACCCATATTTTCCTACAGAAAATAGAGAGAAATTTTGATCAAAGTTCGTTATTTTACTATTATCCTTTTATCTCTTTGATTTTATCTTAATAAGAGAGACTCACTTGACTTTTACGTGATATTAATAGTAAATTATTTTAAGACAAAAAGTATGATCAATAAAAAAGAAAGTCTGCAAGTGTTTAAAAAAGGGAAATGTACGATTAATTTGTAATTCGCATCATTTTCTAAAATTTTTCGTTGAAAACATATACATAGATATCTTTCAACGTATGATTAATATACGAGGATTAATGGACAACTTTTTATTGATTCAATAAAAAAAAAAGTTATTAAATCCATTTCCAATAATGAAGCAAATCAAGAAAGAATTGCTACACACATTCCAATGCTTAAGTCGAGAGTGGAAGGGTGTAAAAGCTATAGAGTAGGATTCAAGTTCTCTCGTATAGTAGAGAATGTTGACTTAGGTCTTCTTTTGTTTCCCATTTGGAATCTAGTTATTTGATCACCCGATTGGATGTTATGTGAGATTCTTAAGCTTTGGGAGCATGCCTATGTAAAAGTTGGGCTCATCCTTGAAGGTCAATACTAATACCAAGGAAGTGGGGTCGGTCGGAGAGACTCAACCTCCCTTGATTCATCATGACCCTATCTTGGTCCCGACCTAATTTCTCAATTTATCCTTTTGACCAAAATCATCGATAACAATCCCAAATTGCAAAACTAATTGGTTTTTAGGTTCATCTCCTATGGAGGATACAACTTTACACTCGTGTGCAACCCCTATTGCACGTGCCAAAGAAGGCGCCAAGTGAATGACAAAAGCGAAAAATCCTATCGGCTCAGGCTCACTCTCCTCTTTCACGACGGTGTATTTCACTTCGTTATCCAAAATCGCAGAGCTCAAGGCTTTGCTTATTCAAATTCGCTCTCTATGACGGAACTGGCCCTGTTGCCAGTTCCACTTCATCAATTTCGGCTAAGCCATCATGGGTTCTCAGTTTCTCTGCCCTTGTTCCTCTGAGCTTCATCATCAACCTCGGTTCATGGGTGTTCCTGAGGCTTCTTCGTCGCCTCACCATCTCGTATTGCACCGCCGCTTGCGCCTCTCTGGCTCTTGGTCACTATGGACCGACAAGTTTTTATCTCTATCTCAGTAAGTTTTCGATAAAAACATCTTGCATTCTTCGTTGCCTGTTTTTTAGATGGGTTTTCTTGTTTTTTCAAACCCGGCACCGGGTAGCATTTTTGTTTTTGGTCTGTATAAGTTCAATTTTCTGATAGGTTTTCTTTGTACGAAGTCCTGTGATGTTAGTGGGCTATATGTGTTCAATAGCTGCTTTAATCCTTATTTTATGTCATTCCAGAAGAGAAGTCTTAATTGCTTAATTGCATGAATTTGACAAGTTTGTAGTTTAAGACATACTGTAATGAGTTCCAGACATTATATTATGGTGTATATGTATGTAGATCATCCACTTGCATGATTGTAAGACTTGTAAAGTTTCTCCTGCCTGTCTTTGAGTGAGTTTGAAATGGCTTTTAAGAGTACATTTCAAGAGTACTATTTTTTAAGTCAAGTACTTTCAAAATAAGTTCTTATTAAGTAATTTAAATTGTACTTAAGAATAACTTTTGGTTAAACGATGAACTTTAAAGTGTGTGAGAAGTACCTTTTAGCTATTCCAAAATTTAGCTCACGCTTCCTTTCTAAAACCTACTATGTGAAAGCAGGTATATATACCTGCATATGCCTCTTGGAAAGATGAGATTCCGTCTCTGCACAGGGCAGAATAATTATGTTGGAGGATCGCCTGTAATGTCGACCAAAAAAGGTAATTAGTTGTTGTTGTTGGTTATTTTATTCTAACTTTTATTTTCTTATATATATATATATATAATTTGATGATCAATTTTTGCTTGTACATTTCTGAAAGTTTTAACGCAAAATTTGCCACTCGTATGACGAAGTAGAGATGACACATACCATTGATTGAGTTGTCTGTTTCTGTATTGGTACTTAATTTCTTAATGACTGAAAAAAAGGTTTCCTATCAGATTTAGTTTTAGTTCTAGTAGTTCTTATCTTATTTACAATTTGCTGAAATGTTCTGAAGCATGGATGTGTGTTACAGTTGAGGACTATTTCTTTAAATGTCGCCCTGGTGCTTATGGGTTATAGTCTTTTTGAAGATTGAAAATTTTCCTCATATGCAGAGCTCCAACTGTAGAAAAACGATCATACAGTTGAATATGCATGTAAAGTTTCAAAGTAACTTGCATATTCTTTTTCCGTCAATTGGGATATTATTAGGTTGCTATTGGCAGTCATTTAGCTAAGATCACAAATTTGAAATTAACCACTTCAGGACCTAGGACCATGCCCCATGCAATGAGGTGGACATACTCTTCCTATTTCTTCTCATAAATATACTATTCTTTCTCTCCTTTTACGTCACTACTTTTCGTTTGATTAGAATTGCTGATGGAACCTTAATTGTTTCTGAAGGAGTATGCAAAGTAGTTTGGACTATTGAAGCTGATTTGGAAACTGATCAACTTCTTTATCTAACTGGGGACCCTATCGCATTAGGGTCCTGGGAACCGAATATGGCGATACAAATGTCTCCTACGCGTCATGCTAACTTATGGAAGGCTGAAGCCAAGGTAATGACACAAGCCACAGTGTGTTGTATGTTATGTGGATTTTTTTTTTTTTCCTGCTTCTCTGTAAATATCTTCTCATTATTCCCTTTGTCTATCAATTTAACCCATGCTTCTTACACTTTATGTCTAGTAGTGAAGCACATAATTACTGATGTCAATCCCATTTGAGGTCTTACGAGGTATTTTGAGATTATTGATCAATTTGCTAAAAAACATAACACAAATACACAATTTACAATCTTTTTGTAATTGTGCACAGGGCTTTCTGCAACTCAATAATGTTGAATGTTAGATTCCCTTCTCACATTGGAGTAAATAGTAAATGGAGTGCTTAGTTCATTCTGCGTCGTTGTTTAGTTTCATTTCATTGTCCCCACTTTACATTCTGGGCAGATAGCTCGTGGCATAAATTTCAAGTACAATTATTTTATCAAGGAAGAAACATTGCCTTCATCTAACATCATTTGGAGGACTGGGCCTGAGTTTTCTCTATCCCTACCTCAAACTGTCAAACATAATAAACAAATCATGGTGAGGGATTCGTGGATGAGGTTTACTGTCACACGCCCTTCAGTTTTCACATGGGATTCATGGATAGAGGAACAACCATTGAAATCTCTTCCAGCCGAGGGTAATATCTCATTTTGATTTCCATCTTCAAGCAACTTCCTCTCTTAAAATGCTTCTGAACACTTAATGCTTCCAGTGATTTGACAGATGAATGTGAAATTGAAGAAGACTGTCCTAAGAGTGATCCTATTGAGCCCTATGTAAATTTAAATGGTACCATGATATATGATAAATTGTACTCTGATCATGAGAAACCGATGGATTCTACAAGTCAGAGCTCAGATTCTCATAGACATCAACCTGTTGAGGAACCATGGCTACCCCTCTTTTTTGATCCGTCTAAGAATGTGTTTGAACCTGATTTGCTGAAAAGTGATGTCACTGTAAAAGAAGAGACAACTGTACTTGAAACTCGAGATCACCTATTGGAAGATGCAGCAAGTCTGTTGCCAGCATCTGGGGCTGATACAATGTTGAAGGACCCTATTTCTACCATCATACTGATTAATTCGTCAATATGCACGATGCAGCGGATTGCTGTATTGGAAGAAGGAAAATTGGTAGAGCTGCTACTGGAACCGGTTAAAAGCAATGTGCAGTGTGATAGTGTGTATTTAGGGCTTATCTCAAAACTTGTTCCTCATATGGGCGGTGCATTTGTAAATATTGGAAACTCCAGACCTTCTCTAATGGACATTAAGCAAAACAGAGAACCTTTCATATTTCCTCCTTTTCGTCAAAGGATAAATAAACAAGTGGTCAATGGCTCCATACAAGGTCAACTGACATCACAAGATGAAAGTACTTCGATGCTGTCTGTGCATGATGACCACGAGGATGTTGAAGTTGAGGATAACTTTGATGTTTCAGAGGTTCTTAGAGAAAATGTGAATGGTAGCATGGTAGATGATGATGGTGATCTAGATGCTGACTTTGAAGACTGCATAGATGATAAGGGACATCATTTAGAAGGCCATGCTAGCATCAGTTGTTCAGCTACTGCAAATTATTCTAGTGGTTCTCAATTATCTTTTCTCCAAGATGGAAAGGATTCGAAGCAGACCACGACTGATGAAAATAAGTGGCTCCAAGTTCGGAAAGGCACCAAAATAATAGTGCAGGTTGTCAAAGAGGGGCTAGGGACTAAAGGTCCAACACTGACTGCTTACCCACAACTCAGAAGCAGATTTTGGGTAGGTTCCTCAAGATTTGTGCTTCATGCATGAACTACTATTTATTTTAATAATTTTTCCCCTCAACTCATTATATCAAATATTTGTCTAGGTGTCCTCTGAACCAAGTTACTTGGCTTGCAGATATTGATAACTCGTTGTGATAGAATTGGCATCTCAAAGAAAATTTCTGGTGTTGAGCGGACGCGCTTAAGGGTTATAGCTAAAACCTTACAGCCTCAAGGCTTTGGTTTGACTGTAAGAACAGTTGCTGCTGGTCATTCTTTAGAAGAATTACAAAAAGATTTGGAGGGTCTAATTTCAACTTGGAAAACTATAATAGAACATGCAAAATCAGCTGCTCTAGCTGCAGATGAAGGTGTTGAGGGGGCAGTTCCAGTTATTCTCCATAGGGCCATGGGTCAAACACTTTCAGTTGTGCAAGATTATTTTAATGAGAAGGTGGTTCTATGATTTATTATGATTTATTCTTGTCTATGTTGTTCCATTACTTTAATTGCAAGATTATAGCTGAACAATCAACGTTCCTGCTCTGTTTTTTTCACTCGATTTTCAGGTTAAAAAAATGGTAGTCGACTCTCCAAGGACATACCATGAGGTACATTTTATTTCATCACTAGGTGATGTATTAAAAAAATAGATCTCTCTGTGTGAACATGCACTAGGGTAGTATTGTAGGACTTGTTAAGACTTGAGAGTCTGTATACTTTGGAACAATAAATATTTCTTCCTTTTCTCAATATCTCCACTTCACATTTTTTTTTTTTGCAAAAATTCATTTTAGCTTTCTTGTAATATTTAATGAGATAAGAACTCGTGTAGTGGTTTTTTCTTTCTTCCATTTGTTGAAGTAGGTGAAACTAGATTCTTAGTTAGGTTTTCTAACTAAAAGGATTTTAGAACTCTGAGCTTCCCTTAGTCCAACCAATCTTTAGTTATCCCAAGAGCACAAACACTCGGTTATTGCACTTCATGATCAATTCTTGTTAATAATGAAGTATATGGATGGATTGCACCTGAATGTTTTTTTTATTAAACATGTGATTTTTCATTCTGTTGTAGTGTTCTTAAGTGTGTGAATGTTTTTCCAGGTCACTAATTACCTTCAGGAAATTGCTCCTGATCTATGTGATCGAGTTGAGTTATTCCATGAAAGAATACCCCTTTTCGATAAATTCAATATTGAAGAAGAGATCAATGGTATTCTCAGCAAAAGGTGAGTTTTGTGAGGCTTGCTTATGTAGCCAGTTAATGTATGCAATCAATCACTACTCATGCAGCCTGTGCCAAGATCTCTAGCCCTCATAAAATGTCAATAACTTAATAGTTTTTTTTTTTAAAAAAAGAAAAATAAAGAAAGAAAGAAAGAAAGAAAAACTTGAGTGATCTTTGGAACCTTGGTATGCTTGTGTTGTGGTGGATGAAGTGTCCGTAGAGATGGGCTCACACAACCTTGATTAACCAAATTTTTGAAAGGATAAAAAAATAGAAAAGAAAAGACAAGAAAGAACGAATGAAGCTGTTGAAAAATAAAGGGCTGTTATGTATTAGCCCTAAGGGCATTTTAATCTTTTTACTTTGCCCTAGTTTTTTCCTTTTTTGTATTAGGGTTTTCTACGGTCTATTTATACCTTAGTCATCTCTTATAATTGTTTGTGTTGAACAATAATAAAAAGAACTCTTCTATCGTGGTTTTTTCTCCCTGTTCCAGGGTTTTCCACGTAAATTTTGTGTCACTTTCTTCTATTTTTCAATATGGTATCAGAACATGATGACGAAACCCTAGCCATCGTTGACAAAATTCAATCGTTGATTCCTCAACCTTCACCAACAATAGCAGCTAGCAAAACCACCACTAACGAAACAGGTGGAGCCGCCGTCGTGCAAGCAGCTGTTGATTGCTACCTCTAGACGGCGCTTCTGCTTCTCCTCAGCCCGACGATAACACTGCTGACTCCCTCAACGTTGGTTCCGCCAGTTGCTGCCGGTCGATTGTTGATGCTCCCCTACTCGAGTGCCAGCCTTCCTAACGCCGGCTTCCTTAGCGCTGACTACCCGAGCACCAGCCACCTCAGTTGAACGAGTGTCGACGACCAACACACTCCTGAAACGGGGGAATCTTCATCCTTTCACGGTGGACAGCAACCAACCACGTGTAGCCTCCTTCGGTTAGCCATGGTGTTACGGGTTCAGTGAGTCTATCTCCAATAATGTACAACAACAATTAGCTAACCTTCAACAACAGACTGCAACTCTTGGGGCAGCCTTGAGACTTCCACAAATCTTCAGTCGAACCTCATAAATTCAGATTTGTCTTCCAGTCTACTGATGTATTCAAAGAATTCGGTAACTGCTTTTTCTACTTTACCTACAACAATTTTTTTGTCTGGATTTATGAAAAATTCTACAGGTTTCATTACAGAGGAAAAGCTGAATGGCCAAAATTATTTCTCTTGGTCTTAGTCTATCAAAATGGCCCTCAAGGGGTGTCACAAGTTCGGGTATCTAATTGGTGAGATACCGAGACCTAGACTTGGCGATCCTCAAGATTGCATTTGAAAAGGAGAAGACTCCTTGCTTCGCTCGTTGTTAATTAATAGTATGGAGCCACAAATAGGAAAACCTTTACTGTATGCTGCAATTGCTCGAGATACTTAGGATGCAGTACAAAAGTTGTATTCTAAGAGGCAGAACGCATCACAATCGTACACTTTACGTAAACAGATCCATGAGTGCAAACCGGGAACAATGGATGTTACCCCCTATTTCAATAAATTGTCTCTAATCTAGCAGGAGATGGATCTATGTCGCTAAATTGTTTGGGACTGGTGGAATTCAGTATTTAAAAATTAAGGAAATTGATCGCATTTATGACTTTCTTGCTGGTATGAATTCCAAATTTGATACAGTGCGCGGTCGAATACTGGGACAGAAATCGATACCTTCTCTCATGGAAGTCTACTCTGAGATTCGTTCAGTGGAAGATAGATCGAGTGCTATGAACAATCCTATTATTTCTACCATCGATTCTGTTGCGTTTAATGTAAAATCATCTGGGCTTGATGGTGACAAGTAGAATAGTAAACCTCCTGAACATTGCAAGAAACCTTGGCATACTAAGGATCAGTGCTGAAAGTTACATGGTCGACCTCCGAATGGTAGATGTCGTCATCAAAACGATTAGTCAAACCTTGGTCAAGCGCTTGTGAGTGATTCTACAAATGGTGCTTCACAGTCTCAATCTCAGGTGAATAACTAGAATGACTCTGGTACTGTCAACATCGGTGTTATTGCCCAGTCAGGTACTTCTCAGTCCTTCAGCCTCCTTAGTATTAATGGTAAGATACCATGGATTATTGACTCAGGAGCTACAGATCATTTAACTGCCTCGTCTGATCAGTTTCTTTGATATTTTTCAAGCGTTGGTAGTGGAGAATCCGGATTGCAGATGGGTCATTTGCTCCCGTTGTTGGAAAGGGTCATCTTTCTCCTTTTGAGGGTTTAACTTTACAAGATGTGTTGCATGTCCCGAAAATATCTTACAATTTGTTGTCTATCAATAAGATTACTAGAGATTTGGACTGTCAAGTTGTATTCTCACATGATACTGTTTTCTTTCAGGACCTGAGCTCGGAGACGACGATTGGCACTGTTCGGCACGATAGGAGGCTCTATTTCCTTAATGATGATGCTTCCTCTAGGAATTGTTGTAGGACTAGTTTATTATGTTCTTGTTTTTCAACTTCTGAAAGAGATTATATGTTATGACACTTTGGTCTTGGTCGTCCAAATTTTCAATATATGAAGTATTATTTCCTCATTTATTCCATAATGTTGATATCTCTTTTTTGTCTTGTGATGTGTGTATTCGTGCTAAATAACATCGGGTCTCTTTTTGATTCCAACCCTACAAACCTTCCCAGCCATTTAATCTTATCCATAGTGATGTTTGTGGTCCCTCAATCATCACTACTTTTTCTGGGAAACGTTGATTTGTGACATTTATTGATGATCATACTCGTCTTACTTGGGTGTTCCTTCTTCATGATAAATTGGAGGTACCATCGATATTCCAACAATTTTATACTACTGTGGAGACTCAGTTTAACCCCAAAGTTGCCATCCTTCGTAGTGACAATGGCCGTAAGTTTTTTAATAACATCTTTCATAAATTTTTGGCTTCTAAAGGAATTGTCCATCAAAGTTCCTATGCTTATACCCCTCAAAGAATGGGGTGGCTGAATGGAAGAATCGTCACCTTGTTGAGATTGCACGGTCCCTCATGGTATCTACTTCTCTTCCTTCTTACTCATGGGGGGATGTTGCTCTGACTGCAGCTCATCTCATCAATCAGATGCCTTCCAGTGTTCTCCAATTCCAAACTCCTCTTGAATGCTTCAAAGAATCATACCCAACCACTCGCCTTATTCTTGATGCTCCTCTTTGGGTGTTTGGATGCACTGCCTTTGTCGAGTCATGGTCTTAGCCACACTAAATTTACCCTTCGTACTCAGAAATGTGTCTTTTTCGGGTTTCCTATTCACCAACAAGGTTATTAGTGTTTCCATCCATCTTTACGGAAGTACTTTGTCTCTATGGATGTAACATTCCTTGAGGATAAACCTTTCTTTCCTATTAGTCCACCTTTAGGGAATACTAGTGAAGAGACTAATTGGTTCACATCTTCGACTCCTACAGACCTTCTTCTCGTACCTATCTTGGGTACGAATGATACTATGTACCTACTAAACAAGTTCCATGGATAACGTACTACAGGAAGAAACTCAGAAAGGAAATAGTGCCACCTGTTGCTTCTCCGACTACGGTCCATGAATCGGAATCAGCACCAACTCAAGGTACTCCTATTTCTAATAATACTGATGTCTGTGTTGAGGGTGATATGTGTGATGTGGGTAAGAATGACAAAACTTATGATAATATTGATGTTTGTATCGAGGGTGATATGTGTGATGTGGTTAAGAGTGACAAAACCGATAAGATAATTCCAGAGAATGACAAGGTTGCAGGTAGTGATGAGTCATTAGGAGAAATACCAGAGGATGAGACTTTGCCACAGGTAACTGAGTTTGATCATCGTCCTCTTACTAATAAGGGGCCTGACAAAACAGAGAGTTATCTTGATATACCCATTGCTTTGAGAAAGGGCACCAGATCTTGCACTAAATATTCCATGCATAGCCTTCTATCTTACTGTAATTTATCTTATGAGTTCATGACTTTCACTACTAGCCTGGATAAAGTAACGATACCAAACAATATACATATGGCAATAGAAGTTCCTGAATGGAAGGCTACAGTCATGGAAGAGATGAGAGCTCTTGAAAAGAATAATACTTGGGATTATGTAGCTCTTCTTAAAGGGCATAAAACAGTTGGGTGCAAGTGAGTGTTCACTATGAAGTATAAGTCAGATGGAACTCTTGATAGGTACAAAGCCAGATTGGTAGCTAAAGGGTTTACTCAGACCTATGGAATAGGCTACTCAGAAACTTTTTCTCTTGTAGCGAAGCTAAACACAGTTCGGGTCCTTCTTTCAGTGGCAGTTAACAAAGTCTGGCCTTTCCACCAACTTGATGTGAAAAATAGTTTTTTGAATGGTCAATTAGAGGAAGAAGTTTATATAAGTCCTCCTCTTGGCTTTGAAGCTCAATTTGACCATTAGGTGTGTAAACTCAGAAAGTCTCTGTATGGTTTAAAACAGTCTCTGAGAGCTTGGTTTGACAGGTTCACTACCTTTGTTAAGTCCCAAGGTTATACTCAAGGACACTCTGATCACACCTTGTTCACAAAAATGTCAATATCAGGGAAGATTATTATTCTTATTGTGTACGTAGACGATATTGTTCTGTCAGGTGATGATGCTACTGAGATTATCAAGCTTAAAAAGAAAATGGTCGAGGAATTTGAGATTAAAGGACCTTGGAAGACTAAGGTATTTTTTTGGAATGAAGGTGGCGAGATCAAGAGTATTTCTCAACGGATGAAAGAAACAAGTATGACTGGATATAGTCCTGTCGATAATCCTGCAGAATTCAACGCTAAGCTGGGAGATTCTATTGACAAAGTTCATGTCGATAAAGAGAGATACTAGTGTCTAGTGGGAAAAATGATTTATTTATCTCATACTATATTAGATATATCCTACGCCGTCAGTATAGTGAGTCAGTTTATGTAGGCACCTTACAAGGAACATATGGAAGCTGTGAGATATTTAAAAACTACTCCAGGTAAGGGTCTGATGTTCAGGAAAACTGACAGAAGATGTATTGAGATTTACACCGACTCTGATTGGGCAGGATCTGTTATAGACAGGAAATCGACTTCTGGGTACTGTACGTTTGTGTGGGGTAATCTTGTTACTTGGAGAAGTAAGAAGCAAAGTGTAGTTGCTAGAAGTAATGCTGAAGCAAAATACAGAGCTATGAGTCTGGGAATATGTGAAGAAATCTGGTTGAAGAAAGTTCTGTCTGATCTCCATCAAGACAGTGATCTTCCTATGAATCTCTATTGTGATAACAAAGCAGCTATAAGCATAGCCAACAATTCTTTACAGCACGACAAGACAAAACATGTGGAAATTGATAGACATTTCATCAAAGAAAAACTGGACAATGGCAGTTTTTGTATTCCTTACATCCCTTCTAGTCAACAAATTGTCGATATTCTCACCAAAGGATTACTCAGACAAAGTTTTGATTCTTGTGTTAGCAAGTTGGGTCTAATTGACATCTACGCCTCAATTGAGGGGGAGTGTTGAAAAAAGGGTTGTTATGTATTAGCCCAAAGGGCATTTTAGTCTCTTTTTTTTTTTAACTTTGCCCTAGCTTTTTCCCTAGTCCTCTCTTGTAATGGTGTGTGTTGAACAATAATAAAAAGAACTCTTCTATTGTAGTTTTTTCTCCCTGTTCTAGGGTTTTCCACGTAAATCTTGTGTCACCTTCTTCTATCTTTTAATAGAAACAATTCCATGTTAAATAATTAGTTTATCTCAGTCTCCAGTCTTCGGTCCATGTTGTATGGACGTCATCCCTGTAGGGTACCGATTGTTGATAATGTGAGTCGAAGTCTAATCATTTATGGACTATTAATAGCATCATTATCCCGAGACCTGAATATAAAATGAGTTCAATCCATGCAATATCTTTGCTAGTGATCTTTTTATATTAGCCAAGTCTATTTGTTCACAGGGTTCCACTTGCTAATGGAGGTTCTCTAATAATTGAACAAACTGAGGCTCTAGTTTCCATCGATGTGAATGGAGGACATGGGGTGTTTGGTCAAGCATCTTCGCAGGAGAAAGCTATTCTAGAGGTCAACCTTGCTGCTGCAAGACAGGTATGTTGGATGATCATATTTTTACACCATGTCTGTATTGCGCATGGCTTTATTTTTTTGTCCGAGTTGATTTGATTTATTTCTCTTGCAATCAAAATGCATCCCATGATTCAGATTATACAAAAATTCTCTTGTTGGAATCTCTCTTTTTCTCCTATGTTCTAGACTTTGCATTTTGCTAAGCTATGTAGGTGTGTATTACAATCATATTGCACGAGGGGAGGACACTGTCTCTCTGCGTTCTTGTGTGTATATTTGAGCATAAGTAATTTTTTTAAGTCGTTGCTTGCTCGGCAAGTCTTGTTTTGTTTCTTTTCCTTGTATTTTGAACATTAGCCTCTATTCCTTTATTCAATGAAAAGTCTTATTTCCTTTTTTAAAAAATTATTATCAATGAAAAGTCTTATTTCCTTTTTTAAAAAATTATTATCAATGAAAAGTCTTATTTCCTTTTTTAAAAAATTATTATTAACTATTAAGTCGTTGCATTGAAGTATGATTATGTTATCTACTCCCGTAAAGAGCAGTTATTCTAAAAATCTGATTGGCAACAAATACTTTCAGATAGCAAGGGAATTACGATTGAGAGATATAGGTGGAATAATTGTAGTAGATTTCATTGACATGGCAGACGAATGTAAGTTTGATTTCCCTGTATCTCTCGCTCTCTCCTCCTACCTCCATGCCGCTTACGCCTGTGTAATTTTGCATATTTACAAAGTATGTTGAGTCAGCTTTTGAATAAATCAATTATCATCTTTCACTTAGTTTTTTCTTTCCCTGTTCTTTCTGGTCCTATGTGTATTTAACTTCTTGTACTGAAGTGATAGGATATCCACCAACTCGCGGAACATGGAATTAATTGTATATAAAGCAAATCTAGATTCTCCTGGTTGATTATATAGTGGCTTGAAATCTGCAATGAATTATGAAATGAACTAAAACACTTGTCTTAGATCTAGCCCGATACAATCGACTGGACCTATCTGTGTTGCTCTTTCACTGGAACAATGTGCTTAAAAGAGAGAGTGAATCTTGTTGAACTTGCATGTAACTCTCTTGTTTTGTTCTCCTTTATCTCAAGTAAATTGCATAATATTACGAAAAGTATCTACATTTTTGTTGCTGCCATTGGAGGCATCGAGAATGGTCAGTTTTATGTCTGCCATCTTTTTAATTAATGACTTGGGATTCTTTTGTTTCAGCAAATAAGAGATTAGTCTATGAAGAAGTAAAGAAAGCGGTTGAGAGAGACAGGTCAATGGTGAAAGTTTCTGAGTTATCCAGGCACGGACTCATGGAAATGACAAGAAAGAGGGTACCTATCCTAAACTCTCCTTTATTCCATATTTTCTTTCCCTGATAATAGTGTAGGTAATCAATGAAAAACTTGGAGTTCTCCAACCAGTTGAAAATAATATGGATCTATATCTTGCTTATCAGTGGTATATCAAAGTTTCGGAAGTATCTGCTTCATTTTTGTCGATGGACTCAACACATCGAGATCTAAAAGTTATAGTGTTTGATTGACAGGTTCGGCCAAGTGTAACGTTTATGATCAGTGAACCATGTGCTTGCTGTCATGCTACTGGAAGAGTTGAAGCTCTGGAAACCTCCTTTTCAAAAATCGAGCAGGAAATCTGTCGGCAGCTTGTAAGATTTTACATTTGGTGATCATCATACAATGTTAAGAGTCCCCCAAATCTCTGGATATGCAACTTGGTTTGGGCCATTATTGCATTACTATTTCTTACTATGGCTTTACACATATGAGTGACATTAT
The DNA here is from genome assembly GCF_009727055.1 of Benincasa hispida. Classification (NCBI taxonomy): domain Eukaryota; kingdom Viridiplantae; phylum Streptophyta; class Magnoliopsida; order Cucurbitales; family Cucurbitaceae; genus Benincasa; species Benincasa hispida. Next base: position 51,320,762 of record NC_052353.1, on the reverse strand, counting down.
CCCTCTTTTCACTGTGATCAGGCAACAATGAAGCTGAAACCAGATCCTGAAAATCCAAAATCCTGGCCAAAGTTCATTTTAAGGGTCGACCATCACATGTGTGATTACTTGACTTCAGGAAAAAGGACAAAACTTGCAACCTTGAGCAGTTCTCTGAAAGTTTGGATCATTTTGAAGGTATGTATTGGGAAAAATACATTTGTAACCAAACAAGATTATCTTCTAAAAATCTATTTCTTCAAAACAAACTCCTAAAGGCCATTGTATTCGCAAATTTGAAATTGAAACCCTTCAGGTAGCTAGAGGATTCACCAGAGGATCATTTGAGGTGAAATCATTCGCAGATGATAAGTTGAGCAGAAGTGAAAATCAAGCACCAATGTCTTTGTTACAGCCATTGGAGGGTAGAAGTAACAACTCTAGCAAAAAAGTGACCCTTTTTCCGGTTAAAAAGTGGAAAGGGACTGGGAGATAAAATGACGACTGGATTTTACAACCCAAAATTTCCGAGCCAAGTTCACAGGTCTTTTTATTTGTCATTGTTGCTAAACAATGTGAATTATATAAATAACTCATAAAAAATGTGGCAATTGCATATTCAGATGGTTGATAAACGTTTGAAAATATCAAGTTTGATTTGTTGTAGTGCTAATCAAGCAGTTTTGTTCTTTTAGAGTCGAGATTCCTGCCATCGTAATGTAAGTCTCAATAAACTTTCAACTCTTTCCTGCCACTGATGTAGCTTCTGGATTCAATTTTGAACACTATCTTATACTCTTATGATTGTGATGATTGCTCTGGATTCTGAAGCAAACATTTCCTGCCAACAAATTTCTCTGTATCTGCTAAATTTCATCTACTTCATATTTCAAAATTTAATCTCACCCATCCTCCCACCATATTTCTTCTTTTGTATTCTTTTTTCAACTTTCAACCTTCACTCGTTCCTACAGTCGGCCTTGATGGCTGACCATTCCACAACTATGGCAGAAGAGGGAAAGATTCATTGAGAGACAGTAAAGGCTTTCCATTCAGACCCTACAGGGGAACCCTTTCTGAAATGAGGAATTTCCCCTTGGGACAACAATATAATGACAAATGAAAAATGGGGGCCAGCAGGTGCTTTTCTGACTAAAGAAAATCACCTTAACAGAATTGAGAAAAATGTATAGTATTTGTTGATGGGACTTGACATGTGCTTCACACAAACTCCACAGTTACTCTTAGAAGAATATAAAGTTGTAGAGAAACCATAACAAAAAATTGAAAATTGATTCTGAAGATTCTGTTTTTCCCGAGTTGTCAAATTTTTAATCAGTTGTTAAATGGAAGGAAATGAAGGAACATCACATTTGTATAAAAATAGAAGATAAAAAAACAAAAATAAAGTCCGTGTTTAATTGAGGAAGATGAGAACTAAAGTATTAAAATATAAATCAGTCAACCAAAACAATTCACATTTTCTGGGATTACATGAATACAACTTTTTTCTTGCTATCAAATAACTTTACAGGTAAGGTAGCTGAAAAATTAAAGAAGGAAAAATTCTTCACCAGCCTATATCTTACCTTTCAAAAGCCCCTATAAGATCTCCAAATTAAAAAAGAAAGAATGCAAAAAGATTCTCAACACTTTTGACTGCAAATTCTCTCAGTTTGAAGAATTCAACAATAGAAACGCTCGAAAAGCTTATCAAATGAAGAATTGAGAGAGATATTCCATATAGCACCAGCTGCAAGAAATAGAACTGCACATGCCTAGTAGAACTTGAACTAACTTAAAATGGTAAATATCTGTTATAGGTGGGCTGCACCTTTCATGTACTCACTTCAAGCAAACAGTAGAATCAGTCTTTTCCTGCTCCTCTAAAACATTCTCCAGTCATTAGCAACTCTTCCCCTGATAATACTCTTTTCTCGATCCACAATTGCTGGGAGCTCTCCCAAAAATCCCAATATTAATATTTTTTTAAAAAACTTCTGATTTGTTGTTACCTAATAGTTACTTGGCCAATTGATCTGCGAGTGTTGAGGTTGTTGATAAATGCTACCTCCCGGTCCTACCGTATCGACTGCTCCTCCAGCCACGGCTTGTGACTGTTGCAGAAGTGGGTGAACTGTTCCTGGAGTTACTGCTTGTGCTGGGTGATAGATACTGGCAAATGTACCATGCCCTGTCTGTGTTGGGGTAAAGGTCACATGTTGACCCTGTGGTGGAAGGTTGTAGAATGAATTTGTTGGCAAGCTCGACATGTCTCTTCCGGGCGCACCAATCCATACCGCTGAACCTTCACTCTAAATAGGAAGAGGAAAAAGATCCAATTATTGTTCATGCACGTCTGTCATCAAACTTCAAGATATTACACAGAATGCTAGTAAGGGCTATTTCATATTTCTTTTTAACAAATTATTGCTTAAACTATATTCTTCAAACAGTTTCTTTGATACTTTTTTCAATTACAAAGAATGTGTAAAGATGTCATTTTTTTCTTTGTTCATTATGACTCTGTTAGTACTTGAGAAAATAGTTCATCATCATTATGTAAAGATGTTACTTTTTTCAAATATATGTAATTTATAAAGATGTTATTTTTTCTTTGTTTATTATGACTCTGTTAGTACTTGAGAATATAGTTCATCATCGTATATCAGCAACTTTTTAATAGATTTTTTAACGCAAGACATGCAAACAGTGGTACATTACTTCTTTCTTTTCCCTTTTTCATTTTCATCCTTCTACCAAACACGATTATAATTTCTGATATGAAACTTCATCTTCCACTTTTGTAAAAGAAACCAATCAAGTAAAGATTCCAGTTTTTCAATTTGACGTGATGGTTGGTGTAAACAACAAGGCGGCTTATCCTCCAGTTCTTCATCAGATAATAACCCATGACGTTTGTAACTACTGCAGCCTTTTTTTTTCCTCATTACCAAATGGATGATTCACTCACACCTCCGTATTTACCCTACTGAACCTAAGACGAGCTGTGACAACGATAGACCCCAAATCAGTTCTTTATCGGAATTTTTTATTGGTGTTCAGAGTTTTTCTCCATATTTCATTTATCAATTAAATTGTCTCTTAATCAAAAAAAAAAAGATTCCATTGCCCACTTGAAGTCTATTTTCGTTACAGCTCGTCCTTTGTTCAATAAGAGTAATTTGGGGTAGGGTGTGATAATGATGATGACAGGGAACATTGAAAAAAGTGATAAATTACAGCTGTTTAAGTTGAGGGGTCCTGAAAGTGTACGGGTTTCATGGTTAGCTTCATTTCTCATTTGGCATATATCATATATGATAATTTTTTTGGGTGACAATCGCACGCCCACAATCACCCTTTAGCATAATGATCTATATATATTCTTATGTATTATCTTATTAATTTGAAGAGAATGAAAATCAAAGGGCAGCACCAACCTGTGGTCCAGTGATGTATACACTATTTTCCTTGAACTGTGATGCACCAAGGTCCTCGTTAGCGGTGGTATTTCCAGCTGGTGCAGCAGTGCTAGGGCTATAACCAGATGCTGAAGAGCCATAGGGGCCATAACCACTCGGCACACCAATGTGAGAGGGGTTACCAGAATTGGCTCCCATCTTGTATTGTGGAATTGAATATTTAACTGCAGCAGTTGCTGCTGGCGGAGCTGGATAGATATTGCCTCCTTGAGGTTGCTGAGGAAATGCATTATTGCCAACAAATTGATGGATGGGAGGAGGTGGAACATAGAAGGGGGAGAAATAATGACCATATGGTAGGTAGTTGGGAGGATAATGAGAAATATGGACGCCTGTTGGAGGTCGAAAGACGGGGACAGGCTGCTGAGTCACAGCTATGGAGCTCTGCATCAGCCCAGCTGCTTGAGTTAACAGTGCTGTTGGACCTGCTGTAGTCAAAACCACACCCTACAAGCAGATAAACAACAGCATAAACACCAGCAAAAAAACAAAATAAAGGAATTTGCATTTCTGCAATTGCTGTTCTTGTTTAGGATGAAAGCAAGACACCTATAAGTTTATTCCTCATCATTTTAAGCATCAAATAACAAGCCAAACTCAAAATAAGAATAACAGGAGATTATGGCTACAAGCAATCTAGTATAAGAGATAACCGAAGGACAAACTAAGCACCAAGCACCATCTATAGGATAGACATAGAGGTCTTTATACCCAACCCAATAGAGTTGCCTAAACCGGAGATGATTGATTGAAACAGCAAATAGATTATGAAACTAGGCCTATAGAAGAGATCTTTAAAAATCCAAGAGCTCTCCCGATTGTAATTTAAATAGTAGAGAACAAGACAAGCATACAGAAAAGAACAAAGTCCCGGAAAGTTAGTAATTTAACTGCAACAGGATCTTGAAGAAGTACATAGTGGTCCAAGGGTAACAATTAACCCCCCACAACATTTGTCTTAATGTAAGAACAACAATAATAAAAATCCTGAGTAGATACCTCTTGAGGAGATTGAGAGCTTGAAGGAGACAACAATGCAACATTGCCATTGTACTTAGCAGCAACTCCAGGAGAAAGAAAGGGGGAAAGTCGACCATCATTCTCACCTGATCGGTAAAACTGGGCATAGTAACTTGAAGGATCAAAAGGTTGTTGAACCTACAAGAAAAGTAGCAATTATGAAATTTCCAGTAAACTTTTTAGGACAATGAAGCTCATTGACACGAGCACCATGACACTAAAAAGAATGAAATAGCCTCTCTAAATCAATAAGATTCATGTTTAGCATTTTGAGACACTGAAGATGTTACAAGTTAACCATACAAAACTTAAGAGATCAACATATAATAAAGCATTATGTTGAGTGCTTACGACAAAACTGGGAAGACGAGAAGCATCGCGGCCGTGAGAATCAGAGTTTTCAACTGCTGCAATCTGACTCCCAACTACAGGGGAGATTAAACCAAAACTGTAACTTGAAGAAGTTTGAGGAATGGAGTTTGTGTGACCTCCGGAGGGTAATACCGTCTCCTGCTTTAAGTCATTGTACTCGTGAATTGTGCTTGATGGAAGTTCACCTCCAGTGGGCGATAAATTCTCAGGCACACGAATGGGAGATTGTGGACGATCAGGAGAATCCACTTCTTCAGTACTTCTCAGGACATTTGGATAACTGAAACAAAACCATGTAAATTTTGTAAAGAAAAGGTTGTTACACCAATTTTTCATTCTTCATTCTAATAATGAAATACTTTCCACAGCTTGCTAAGAAGAGATAGAGAGAGAAATGGATCATTGTAACATACGGACTACCAAAATGATTAACCTTTCTTATAATAAGAAATAACAAAATGTAATAGAAGAATAAAAGAAGAAAAGCGTACCAGGACAAGGAGTTCAAAAAAATACAAAAATAAAAATTAGAATTTACACCACGAAATACAATCTTGCTAAATAAAAAACAGGGAAGTATTCTCAAAACATTTAAGAGACACTGGAAACGAAATCAGAAGCAGACTTCTAGCCAAAAGACATCTTATTACCCCTACTTCATTCTCAAATGCATCAAACAGCAGTCACAGAAGCAGATTAAAATAGCTTCCCCCCCTCACCACACACACACACACACAAAATTGGTTCAATATGAGAAGTAAAAATACTCGACCAATGATACAGTTAAAAACAAACTAAGAGCTGTAACTGCCAACCTTGAAGCATCATCCTCTACATTTTCATCTGCATCCACTGAAGCTTCAGAAACAGGTGTATGTTTCTGGTCACTCTCCTGACTGCTTGGAACAATGTCAGAAACTCCAAAACCAATGCCAAAACTTCCAAAGCTTAGCTTCGATCGTTCAGATTCAGAAACCTGGATGTGGTTTGGAAGAATAACAAGCTGACTTTTTGATACATGCAACTCTTCCAATTTCTTCTGAAGTTTTAAAGTAGCTTCTTCTGTATCAAGGACCCTCGAACCAGGCTCTAAATGTTCAGTGCCATCAATGGTAACACCTGGAACCTCGGATGCAGCAGCAGCTGCACTGACAGTTCTCGATTGCTGGATAACAACTGCACTTGTCGTCTTTGGTTTCCATTCCTTATTAGAACTAGCTGTCATGGATGTAAACCATGTACAAGAAGTCACAATTATGTACATGTTAAATTTTTTTTTAAACAAAGATTAAAAATTAAAATCAAGTGGACCAAACATCGGTATACAAAGCCTAGAATTCGACCAAGTGGTCTAGTAGACTACTTAATGCCATATATTTGAGATCTTAAAGATAAGATGAATTTCCCGAGTACTACACTGTAATACTCGCCAATAATGAAAGCTTCAATGGTTATTCCATCCAAGATTTGAGTTTGAACTGAGAGAATTTTATTGTTCCTTTTTAGTTGATCTCTTTTATTTTGTACTTAAAAAGTTTTGTATCCTTTTCAGAAAAAGAAAAAGAAAATACTCCACAATGATTTTGAGTTTTCATAGTTAGGAACATTAAGAGATCAAGGAATATTCAGATATGAATGAGAGTATACATTATTGGTCCCCCCCCAAGGGGGTGAATTTCCATGGGACATTTGAGGTAATATCTTCTAAAAGTTTGGTGTTAGTCTGGCTCCAAACAAAAAATAACAGGGCATAATTGAGGTGTTCTTAGTTCTTTCTTTTCTTGATGACAATCACTTTCAGTTTCAGGGGATAGATGGGCCTTGAAGGGATGTTTGGGCTTGGAGTGTAGCTCATTCCAATGCTTCTTTTCAGTTTTCTTTATGATTTTTTTTTTTTTTGCTACTCTTTATAGATTATTGTTTATTCTAAACTGTAATCATATATTTTTAATTGTTGTTTGTGACTCCTGTTTTCACGTTGTTAAAGTCCCAACAAAACTGAATTATTTTATCCATTATACACATCATAATACAAAGGAAAAACAACAAACAACACAACAATGTATGAGGAATAATTACACAAGCCTTTGGAAAGGACCCAATTAAGAAAGGTTATCCCTTTTCTTCAACTTTTTTGAAGAAGATGTTGGGAGTGGATGGATTTTAGAGTCAAGAGAATGGAGACATGAGTTATCATCTGGTTATATTTGTAAGTTAACAATTTTTTTATGAGGAATAGAGTCATCAGAACTCCAAGCATTGTCGCATGAAGTAGTCAAATCATGCACATGAGGAACTGATACAAAACTAATGTCATACCTTTATGAGAACCAATTACTTGTTGTGGACGTTTATTATGATTAGATGGTAAACTAACGGTAGAGCTGCCCTGCATCGACACAGAAGGTGGCGAAATCTCATTGAGCAGACTCTCCTCAATTTTTGGAGATTTAATTGGTTGGTTTTCCTGAGCCAGAGAGTCGCTAATCTCCAAAGTCTCTATTTCAGCCAATGCAAACAAAATGGATTAGTTAAACCATAAGTCAAAAGATACCAACAGAAGTAGAAGAAAAAACCAATAGTCCTGTGCTGACCAAGAATTAATTTATTTTCCACAAGATTAGCTGTGCTAGGTTCATTAGGATGCAATAAGCTTTCCCCATCACATTTAATTGCATCCACAGAACCTGGTAACTGTGCCTCATTGGATGGATCTGAAGATGAGGAGCTCAATGCCGATGACGAAGATGCCAGTGTGATTGGTACTATGCTGTTGTCAGAGTTCGGTATGGGCTGCTCACTTGAGGGCCGTGTACCAAGCGCACGGTTTGGGTTCTTGTTTGCATTTATAGGAGGCAATGCACTCCCCTTACCACTCATGTCTGCCGAAGATGAAGTTACTTCAGCAACATTTCCAGAAGCTACATTTGTGGCACCATTTCCAACAGACGGAGAGCTGCAAAAAACACCTTTATCATCTACTTGTTCAAAATATTCATCCTCAAGGTTACACGTAAAATTGCAATTTAGGACAATCAACTTAAAACCATTGAGAACCAAACTGAAACCATAATCACCTTGTTACTGGTATTTTTTCTTTATTTTTTGTCTCTTGAGAAGTTGGCATGGATAAAGAGCCACTCTTCTCAATTGCTTGATTTACTCCATTCTCTCTTCCAGGTCCAGGGTTCCGACCACCCCCAGTATCTGATCACAAGGAGTTTACGAATAATACAACTAACATTACCAGATTGAACTCATCAATCAGTGAAGAAAAAACTGAAAAACCTAAGAAAAATTCATATGAACAAAGTACTGATGGCTTTTCAAGAAAGAAATTCAGAAATTAAATGGGTGTTCGTGGTATCTTAATTACATCATAGCATAAGTGAACAAAAGAAATATTGTGGTGTTAACCGTATAAACACACAAAATGCAGCAGAAGCAAATATCTTTTACAACAGCTTACCATGAGAAATATAACGAGGAGAAGAATTTATACGACCACCTCTACCACCCCTTCCCTGCATGCCTGTTTTCCACCGTGACTCTGAAGACTCTCGATTGTTTGCATTCTACAATAATAGTTGTTTGGGTTTGTTGGGGGGGGGGGGGGGGAAGGTAGAGAATTAGTTCATTGTTTTAGGTTAGAAAGCTTATCAAACAAAAATAAATAGAACACATAAGACAGAACCTCAAACAATGTGTTTTCATAGATGAATGATCATATTATCAAAACAAAACAAGACATTTATTTGATTTGATAAAACGAATGATGAAATGCTTATGCTTCCTTTTCAATGATCCTCCACCGAGAAGACAATGATATTAACAATAATGAAAGAGCCCAAGGGGTTCAAATAACTCTAAGGCTCACAGACACAATAGATGATATCGACTAAACAAAATGTGGGTACCATAAGGCATCAACATGCTGAAATAGGCGTTACCTCTTTTCTCCTCTCACGTTTGCTCTTCACTTCATGAAAAGTATCTGAAGAACAACATCGACACAGTTAGTATTGTCTCAATAAATACAAACAAAAGAAAAGTAGGAAGGAGAACAAGAACCACTTTCTTTTAAATAGGAAATAGGAAAAAACATAAAACTGGGAAAAATCCCAAAAAGAGCCAACCAAGAAGTTTCTTTTTTTAAAAAAATATATTATTGCTTTTAAAATCCAATTAGCCACTGAAAATCAGTTAAATGATTATGGGGGGAAGAACTAACATAGAATAAAGGAGTTTGAATTAATAGTTTAGGGTACGTGTGTCGTGATAAATAAAATTCAACAGAAACTTCTGGCCAGAGCACAAGCAGCTTTCTCTAAAACCTACTCTATAGTAATTTATGACAACCTAAGAAATCAGCAGTTCAGAAACAAAGATATCAAAGTGAAAACTAATCAGTAGATGCAAGACATGCCTACCAGCGTGAGTACTAACGCCTAATGGCATGGTTGAGAATCCTGACATAATGGATAATTGGATACTTGTTGAAATGAAATGAAGATAAATAAGAAAATCATCAAATAATAAGCATGCAAGATCTAGAGAAACATCAGTAATCAACAACAGACAGGAAGAAAAACTTTATCCATTCTTAGGGGCAGAATTGTGACATGCTCAAGTTGTTGGTATTCTCCCTTGCATTGAAAAAAAATACCTTATAAATGATGAAAACCACTATAACTGATTAATATTGCGGAGAAAAATACACGAGAAACCATTCGTTGATGAAAAAAACTAAAACTAAAACTTTACTATGTCCAATACGCCAATGTTGCTATATCGGGCCAAGCCTTGCACAATCCAACAAGACCCAACAAAAGCATGAACCTTGTTCCTAGTGTAACTATTTGAAAAACCTCAGGTTTCCAATAAATTGGAAAGCTAAGAAAAAGAAAAACCCAAAATGAAAGCAACCAGTAGAGACCCATTACAACTGCAAGAAATAGAATAAAACAAGATCCCCCATCCATTATCATAAACAACCAAAAGCTCCTAAAAATGATGTAAACTAATAAACGTAAAAATCCCACACAATGAGAAGCTCAAATGGTTCTAAAGTAAACTCCACTTTCATGAGAACAGAAGGGATCAGAACCACCAAGAGAAGATATGTTAATCCAATTGAAGTTCATCCATTAAATTAAGCAAAAAAAGAAACTGAAAAAAACACAACATTGAATTAATGTCAGCTCGAATTCCCACTAAAGCAAAAGACCGGAGCTGAAATCCAATAACCCCACGAACCAGGAGTGGATAAACTCCATAAAAACCATAAAACAGAGAAGGGTAAACCAGAAGTTGGATCACAACGATTCAAAAAGCAAAGCAACGAAAACCCAAAAGGGGAAAACACTAAAAGAAGCAAAAACGAAGAAAAAAGAAAAGTACCCTGAAGAAGAAGCTTCTGAGCAGTTTCATTGGGATCCATGGAACATTCTTTAAGCATTGCATAAATCTCATCATCACTGTGATTGCCCGTGATCTCCTTAATATTCTCGATCGTCTTCCTGACACAGTTGGGGATTGAAGCCGTAGACCCGCCACCACTCATCCTTCTTCACAACCAAGAAACCCCAAATACAGAAAGAAGAAAAAGAAAAAAACTTGAGAAAGGGGAAGAAAAACAGTAATCGGTGAAAAGGGGTCGTAAAAGTGAAGAAAAACAAAGGGAAAAAACAGGAAGCAAAGAAGGAAAAACCAGATTTGGGGCTATGGCTATGGGGAAAGCTAAGCTGAGAGAGAAAGGGGAGAGGGGTTTGTAAAAAAAAAAAAAAAAAAATTGATCTATTTGATTGAGAAGAAGACGAAGAAAGAACAAAGGGGGAAAGAAATGAAAGGGGGAAGAGAGAGAGAGAGAAGAGAGTACTACGAAGAGAGTAGTGTAATGGAGGAGTATAGGGCTTTTTGGGTTTTTCACTTCTTTTTTTTTTTTAATTTGTCTTTTTTATTTTTTAAAATAATATGGGAAAGAAAATTACATGAGATGTCTTTATGGATATGCTGTCCGGCTGGATTGGAAATTATACCTAGGTTTAATTTAATTACTTTTATTTAAATATTTTATTACCTTATTGAGAGTGGGAGTGGAAAAAAAAAACGAAAAACTAAATTGATCCATTCGTTTGGTTCGAATTTTTAGTATAAAATTAGATATTTTAATTTATATTTAGAGAGAATAAAAAATTATTTTTTACCATCGAACCAAATTGGCGCAAGTATCAGAAGTGCAAGAAAAAATTGAAATCCAACCTGATCCAATAATTTGGTTTGATTTTTGGTATATAATTGGACATATTGATTTTTATTTGGAGAAAACTAGAAAGTATTGGCTCGGATCAATTTTTTATTTTAAAAGTCATTCAAAACATAATGAACCAAGTATATATATACACCCTTAAAGTGAACTCTACCTTGGGTATCTTTTAGTATTTTAATTATTATGGTGCATATATATTTGTTGTTTAGAGAGAGAAAAAAAAGACAAATTATTATGACATTTGCATGTTTTTTATTTAAAAATGTGCTAATAAAAAAATAAAAATATCAAATTTCGATCTATAGAAAAAAAGAAAATAGACCCAATTTTAATTTAAAATTAGCAAAATAACTAATTCAAAACAAAAGTGAAAATAAAACTAAAAATTTAGAAGAAAAAAGAAAATACCAAAAATTTGAGAACCAAATTGATAATAAATTGAACCAAATAAAATCAATTCATTAGTTTTTCTTCATTGTTAGAGTGCACGTTTGTTTATAATTTAGAAAAAAAATCAATAGAAAAAACAAAAATGTTTAATTCCAATTTCTAAAGAAAAAACAGAAAACAAAAATACAAATACAAATGAAAAATTGGAAGATAAAAAGAGGATGCTCAAAACCGAGATCAAATTGACAATAAACCAAATCAAATAAAAATTGTTTCGTTGATTTTATCTTTTATTATACATCAGTTTGATTCCCTTGTTTATAAAATTGATAGTTCATTTTGGTTCTTGACTACTCCCAAACTCAATAAAATCAAATTGACTTCCACCCATAAATGGGAACGTCAATTATAGAGGTGAATTAGAGATATATTATATGTCCGAACATTTACGTAAATATAGCGAGCTTATCTTAGTGGGTCAAAGAGTTAAATCTCTCTCGACATTTGATGGATGTCTTGTCTGTCTTATATTTTCTATCTTATCGTTCAAATTGGACTATTATATATATATATATATATTATTTAAGATATCGTTGTTATTTTAATTATCTTTTGGGAATTTTCAAATTTTAATTTGAATTAATATATTTTTCAACGAACACCATTCAAATCTTAAAAAGACGGGGAAAAAGAAGAAGAATAAACAATATGGGGATGGGAATAAGGGATGTAATAAAATGTGTCATTGTTATTTTTATAGTTTTATTTTTTTAGTCCAACCATGGAGTGCGAGAAAATAAAATTTTTAACCTATTAATTAATAGTTGAAGGGTTTTTGTTTTGTTTTATTTTATTTGTTGACAACAATAATTTAGATTCGATAAGCGTTAGGGAGATTCAAACATCATTGACTTTTAGTTGACATTTATAATGTTTTAATTAATTGAACTATATTTAAGTCGATAGTAAATGTTGTTGTATCAGGTTAAACTTGAATTATCCTAATCTTTTAGGCCCACATGTATTCATGCATTTATTTTTCTTTTAAAAAATTAAACATGTACCTCTAACCCATTATATTTGACTCAACATTTATCTTAGTTATTTTAACCGATTTTATATTTATGAATATGAAAACTAGGTCTATGTACATAAATGCAATATTTTCTAATTTTTTTTGCGATGATTACCCAGTTAATAAGTATATTATTTATGAACAGTTTAACATAGTTTTTCTTTTCTACATGACAAATTCAGGGTACTTAGAAGAAAAAGAAAAAAAAAATGAAATGTAAATAATAAAAAAAAGTTAATTCAAATCACGATGATCATCTACCTAAAATTTAATAACTAAGATACACACAAGTCAATCCGACTATCATGATATGTATGATACGTGACAAATATCATTTTACTTTTTTTTTTTTTTTTTTTTTTTTTTTTTTTTAATGAGTACAACATACTCATGCAAATATAACAAAGAACTATAAGATATGTCCTAGTTTTTCACCATAATATTTGTCTTAAAATTATGATCAATTATGTTAAATAATTAATACTATCATTAAATTTGGTAGGTAGTCATCTTATTCAAGCCATTGCAATATTTTGCCCTATTCATATACAAGGTGATCTTGTTGGACGTTTAATATTTTGTATAGTAATCTATACATATGAGATTGTTGTCACACATGCATATGCATATTGTATATATGCATGATAACAACGTGTAGACATATTAACATACACACAATACATGATGATGAAGACAACGTATGTACAGCTCATCTCGTTCTTTTCTATAAAAAGATTATGCGATTTTCAAAAGTCATATTTTTGAAAAATGAGGATGCATGATAATTATCATTGATCAGTGAATTTCAACCATTTCTTAAAAAAGATGATTTCATCTTAATCTTGAAACAATTGAGTTCAAAACATTACCTTAATCATTTGCTAATCATATTATGAGACCATTTTCAATTTTTCTATAAAGCTAATTTAAAAATAAATAGCATAATTAATGTTATTTCTCACTGTTTTCTTTTTTAAGAAAAAGAGAATTGGTAATGGATTTTATAATTGTGGAATCTTATATCTGACTTTACAAAGTTATATTTGTCAATTTTCTTCCTCAGTTATTTGGTTTATTTATAAATAAAATTAACAAAAATAAAAATGGACATTTTTCATCTAAGTGGGAAATATGATTAATCAAAATTTCCATCATAAGGTGATTTGTCTTGAAGCAAGTACAACCTATTATAACAAGCCAATCAAACATATAATACAACATATCTATTAGGGTAGCCTTTCAAGGCAATAAAAGGTTTGAGAGAATTAAATTTAAATTTCATATAAAAAAAATATCAAGACAAATATTTTAAAATATAGAAACATGTTTGATAAATATTTAAGTTTTTATTTTTCATTTTCTAAATCAAGCTCAATAAACACTGATTTTTCAACTATTACTTAATTTATTTTGTTGACTATTTTTTCGAAATGGATTCAAATATAAATCAAAATTTGAAAACTATATATATATATATATATATATATATATATTAAAAAAACAACTTATTTTCAAGAACTTGTTTTTGTTGTATGAAATTCAATTAAAGTTTAATTAAAAAAATGTGAAATTCATGGAAAGAAAAAGGAGGAGGAAAACAAGCACGATTTTTTAAAATCAACAATAAAAGATCTAATAGTTACAAAATGAGGTCAAAATGTCTGAAATTTATTTTGGTTCCCTAACATTTAGAAGCATTCCATTTTAATCTACAAGCTTTCAAAATATCAAATTTGATCCTTAAAAAAAATTAAAAGAAAAAAAAATTGCTGGTTGAATTGATTACTTTCAAATAATAATTATACTTGTTGATGTCAAAAATTGGTCTAATTATCTAACCTCCACATGACAACAACTATGAATTTGTAATTTAGGGAAAGAGATCATCTTGCAAAACCAAAAAGGAAACTGCATACCAGTGTGGTGCCAGCCACACAGGTTTCGATGCTTAAGTCAACTTTGAGGAATTCTATGTAGCAAGTCAAATGTATTGCATGAGAATGGGCTTACCTTGCCTTAGACTTCTCCCTCTTATTTATAGAGCTTGCCTTATACTTCTCCCTCTTATTTATAAAGCTTGCCTTATACTTTTCCCTCTTATTTATAGAGCTTCTTTCCCTTTCCTTTTAGGTTTCCGAGTCTGCTTCCTATTCCTTATGATTTTCCTTTGGGTCACTTTTCTTACAGTGTTCCGTTTTTAGGCTATTCCTTGAGCTCAGCCTCGACCTAGGTCGAGGCTGAGCCTTATTATCTGGGTTGCAACCCATACGTGATCTTTATCTACTTCCCCCGGTTCGTGGTAGTTGGGTTGGTCTCCTTGCCTCTTAATTTGCCTTTGTACGACTTTACCCTTGTTTGTAAAACTGTCCACAACATTGGCCCCCACTCTTAAACTATCAACACATATGCTAATATGAACTTAAGAGTATGACTTTTGCTTGTGACATTTTTCCTTGCATGCTCCACTTTTCTTACTATATGGCCTACGTATACCTTTTTACAATATCAGTATAACCATATCGAACTTGGTTCTTTTAAAATCAATCTCGATTCTCGACCATGCCTGAAATATCTAAATGAACTTTCTTTTCCTTGAGAGCAAGGTTAGGTTCTTGGCACGCATCCACTACAATTAAGCAGTGCTGAGCACATGTATTAGTATCGTGCTCGTATTATCCTGAAAGGCATAAATATTCGAACTTGGCTATTCCTGTCTAGATTGGACCTTGCCAGTTTGACGAGCTTTACTTGAGAGTGTTGATCAGATTTTCTTGGTATCTAATCAGTTCCCTGGTTTTTGTCCTCCTGTCCTTAGGCAAAGTTAGCCTGCCTACCTTTTTACGGTGAGGCTTTGATAATCTTATCGTCTTGTTCCATGCTTGACTTCCTTTCTCTCTCACGTTTCTTCTTTCTCCTTTCACATTTTCCAAGCTTCCCCTTTCTTCCACGCATTGTTTCTCAAAATAATGACCACGACCTCTGTCCTCCTGTGATGTCTTTTAATTAATTTTTTTCTTTTATTGTTAGTTTTTGTCATTTTGCAGCTGCTGATTAATACCCTCTTGTCTATTTGGCCTTTTTCAAACCATCACGAGTGCCAAGTTTGTAACTTTATTGGTCCCTCATCCTCGGTTAGATTGAGAACATCCTCTTCCCATGGTTTTTTCTTTTTTTTGTCATTCCTTTCGACCTTAATCATTTTTCTTTCCTTCTTACTTTACATTGATTTCGTACCTGCCACGTATCAAAGCCTAGTTGGTCGACCACTCCCTCAATTTGACCGAGAATCTTACTTCCCATAATCTCTTTCTAAGCTCCTGCCACATGCCTGAAGGGAACTAGTGAAGGCCTTTGTGCGGAAATGTCGGGATCGGTCCCAATTTTATTTTTCACTTAATCACAAAATTGTACAGAATAAAAAAAATTACGCATTATAAGATTTAAATTACAACATGCTAAAAAACATAATAATTAGGGAAGAAATATGACTTACTCTTAAAGGTCTTCACGAATTCCCTCGATCTCCGAAATTGAGATCCCAAATCAAGACACCACCACTTGAGAACCTTCTATATTCTTTTGGGATTGAGAATTTGCAGGAGTGGTGGGCTCTGCACTTTTTTGGGAGAGGAAGGAGAGGATGAAAGGAGGAAGAACGAAGAACTTTTTTTCTATGTGTTAGGAATTTCCAGGGAGAATCTCACGACAGTCAAAGAGACAAGGAAGAAGATGAGAAAGCCAACCCCCTTCTCACATTGTGGTCGAGGAAGTTAAGGGGAAGGAGTTCCCTCCCTTTAATTAAATTAAAATTAATTTGATTAATAGTTATCTATATATATATATATATAAATATATAATAACTAACTTATATATATATTTGTGTATGTGTATGTGTGTGTGTTTATGTCAAATATAACACATAACCTATATTTTTATATTGTATCAAATACAATATAACTTATGGTTCTATTTTCTATCAACAATACTGGTATTTATATAAATCACATTTATACTAAATTCAATTATATGAATCTTATCCATATAATTAATATTTGAATCATATTTAAATGTTTAAATTCCTCTCTACCATTTATGATATTTAACGTAAAATATTATAATGTATCAAATACATTATATTTATATCATATATAATTAATCCCTCAATTAATTTGAACAATTCAAATTAATCCAAAATCAATCTCAATAATCTCTATTGAGTTACAAAGGGGACTAATGGACCAGTAAATTGAAGTTCTAATGGTACTTGGATAATTAATTAAGTTACCTAACATTCATTAATTGACGGTCGCTCCGTTAAAGACCTACACCTGCATTCTTTGCACTACAATATATTTCTGTATTCATTGGATATAACCAGTCAACGGTGCGACGATCATTCGCAAATTGCTTGTAAGTACAAATGGGCTAAAATCACCATTTTGCCCCTATATCTAACTTCTTAAGTACCACTGATCCCTCTAATGAACAATAAGTCATAGTCCAACTATGACCAAGTCTCTCTTGAGCAGAGAAGGTGTGGACACAATGTTTAAGCCCCGAAATCAGCTCTTAAGGGAGCAATTTATTTATTTATCCTGATATTGGGTAGGATGAATTTCATCGTGTAGCTGTGTTCTCAGCTCCCCAATCAGACGAATCCAAAATGGTAGGCATATTGAGTTGGCAATCTGGCCACTCCCACCCATACAAATCAAAGGACCGCCTTCAATGGTAGAGATGTCCACGGGGTTGGGGTGGGGCGCGGGATGTTATTCTCTCTCACTGTCCTCGTTCCCCATTTCATTCCCATCCTCGTGAAATTCTCCACGGGATCAAGGCAGGGATTCCCCTGGGGAATTTTTTCCTGTTACCTTTTTTTTTTAAGTAAAAAGCCAATTAATTTAAATCATTAATGCGAGCAAATTTTAATTAAATAATTAACTTTATCACTAAATTGTTTATTATGGTTAATTTTAGATGAAAATTTGAATTTAAAGATAAATTACTCAATTTTGCCCTAAAAAAGCTAATTAATTTTTTTAGTAGAAAAAAAATAAACATAAATCAAATTATGCACATATTTAATCTAAATTTAAATATATTCATTATCTTTCCCAATAAAATAATCAAATTTAAAATTTAAATATAATATTTACAAATATAAATAATAACATAACATTAAATAACTATACTAAATAAATATGTAAAAGCTAATCGGGACGGGGACGGGTCGGGGAACGGGGCGTGGCCGAGGCCGGGGGCGGGGATGGGGAATGCATTCCCCGTCCCCGTCTCTGTTTAGCTCACGGAAAAATTATTTTCCCCCCTCCCTCCCCCATTCCTCGCCTAATCGGGGAATCCCCGCCCTGTTCGGGGCAGGGCCTTAATTGGACATCTCTATTCATAAGCAAGAGTTCACAACTCACTAAGGATTCAGGTCATGTCATCTATGGTCATCCTGGTAAAATGTAAGTCTCCATTATTAGCAACGTTATATAATGAGACTAGTCATTTTGTAGTTCGATCTTATACAAACTCTTTGTATAGGATACCTCCGTTCACATGTCTCCACATGAATGATCAGGATCATATCATTTATAACACTTTATAACACTTATAACATCTACAAAGCGGGTCGTATTCATAGTGTCACCAGGATAAGGTACTGATAAAGTAAATATCATAAGCTGGAAGCAATCAGAATTAATAAGTACTATAATTCAACTTAATTTGAGTTCTAAAAGCATGCATGAAAATACTTTTCAAGGAAGAGGGTTTCAAGAACACAATACCTTTATTGAATCTCTGCAATTCCAACTTCTCTCCACAAATTGGATCTTAAAATACCAGTTCACCACTAGTATGATCTTCTCTACTATTCTCCAACTTGGATTGTGTAGTAGAAACACTAAATTGAAGTCAATTAGGTGAAAGGGAGAATAGGGTTTGAGAGAGAGTGCAAAATTTCAGAAACTTTGTTGCATGAAATCTTTAAAAATTTGAAATTGAAATTCCTTTTAAGCATTTGATTCATGCAGGCACTAAGAGAACAAGCTGAATGACATTTCAATCAGCATTATCCTAGTGGGATATGTGTTGCTTAATGGATTAATCCGACAAAAATTAGATTAATCCGCTAACTCCTATTTTTTATTTTCAATTTCATTTTTCCAAATTTAATTTTTAATCCAAATTCAAATATGAATTTGAATTTCAAAAATTGGAAAAAAAAGTTTTATTTAAATAATTAATTAAACAAAATTAGTTAATTAATTAATTAATTAATAATTTTATATCAAATATTAAATTAATTAAGCACCTAATTTATACATGAATCATATTCATGTTAATATTTAAATCAATATTTAAATATTTTAATCTCTTCAAATACGTTTAATTTCGATAAATTTAAACGTTTAATTATATCAAATATAATTAACCAAACCATACATTGAATTTGAACACTTCAAATTCAAAACTCTAATTTTGATTTTGAACATTTCAAATCCGCTCAATTCACTAATCCAAGAGTAATTTTACAAGCTAGTAGAGGGACCTTATGGATCTACAGATCATGAGCTCCAACGATTTGAGATTTAATTGGCTAAACTCTTCAGACCGAATTAATCAATATTCGTTAACCACCAAGACATACTACTATAGCTCGATAGTTGTACTCTCCTCACTGTAACCATAATCAGTAAGTCGATCTTTCACAGTCATTCATATTTATGAAATCTGAAAAATGGATGTCAAGAAATTTTTTTTGAAGGGCTATCTTGAAGAGAGTATCTATATGTCTCAACCATAGAGGTTTATTGAACAGGGTCAAGAGCAAAAGGTTTCAAGCTTAGGAGATCCACTTATAGGTTAAAACAAGCATTTCGATCCTGAAATATGAGATTTGACACTACAATCAAATCTTATGGCTTTGAACAGAACGTTGGTGAACCTTGCGTTTACAAGAAGATTGTCAACAAGAGTGTAGCTTTTCTGGATTTATATATTGATGCTATTCTTAGTTGACGTTAAGAGATGACTGGCATCACAATTTCAAATGAAGGATCTGGGAGATGCATATTATGTTATTGGGATCCAAATAGTTCGGAATCGAAAAAATAGAACATTAACATTATCTCAGGCATCTTATATAGACAAGATGTTGTCAAGATATAAAATGTTAAATTCCAAGAAAGGAATGTTACCTTTCAGGCGTGAAATTCATTTGTCTAAGGAACAATGTTCTAAGACACCTTAAGAGGTTGAGGCATGAAATCCTGGATATGATCATTGGACTGCCGTTAAAAACATCCTCAAGTATTTTCAAAGAATGAGGGACTATATGCTCAGGTATGGTGCTAAGGATCTGATCCTTACTGAATACACTGATTATGACTTCTAGACCGATGTGGATTCAAGAAAATCAACTTCAGGGTTAGTATTCACTCTGAATGAAGAAGCTATAGTATAGAGAAGTATAACGCAAAATTTTATTGTTGACTCCACCATGTAAGTGTTGGAATTGGTGTCCTAAATCTCCCTGTAATCTCGTAGTTTGTAAACTTTGTATAAACATATTGTTGTTAATAAAATAAGTGTTATTTTATATTCATATACTCAATCCAATAAACTAAGATCCTAGGTTCTTTTATGTAATTTAAACAAGTATATAGAGACATACAAGTGGATCTTATTTAAATAATAACCTAAACGATCTGTAGTAGATGGATAAGGCTGAATACCTTATCTTTGTGATACTACGAATATGACCCGCTTTGTAGGTATTACAAGTGTTGTAAAGTGCTACAAATAATCTAATCCTGATCATTCATATAGAGACATGTGAGTGGGGGTATCCTATATAAAGAGTTTTTATAAGACTAGATCACGAAATGATTAGTCTCTTTATATAACGTCGTTAATAATGGAGACTTACATTTCACTAGGATGACCATAGGTGACATGAACTGAATCCTGAGTGAGTTGTGAACTCCTACTCATGAAGGCACTCCTTTGATTTGTATGGGTGAGAGTGGTGAGATTACCAACACAATAAGCCTACCATTTTTGGGATTGGTCTAACTAGGGAGCTGGGAACACAGCTACATAAGACAAAATTCACTCATTCTCCAATGTCGGGACAAGTAGATAAATTGCTACCTTAAAGGCTGATCCTAGGGCTTGAACATAGTGGTCACACCCTCTTCTGGCCCGAGAGGGACTTGGTTATAGTTGGACTATAACTTATTATTCACTAAAGAAATCAATGATATTTAAGGAGTTAAATGTAACTATAGAGGCAAAATGGTAATTTTAGCCCAACTGTACTTATGAGCAATTTGTGAAGGGTCATCGCACTGTTGATTAGTTATATCCAATGGACACAGAAATATATCTGTAGTGCGAAGAGTGCAGCTATCGGTCTTTAGTGGAATGACCGACAATTAATGGATGTTGGGTAATTTAATTAAAGGGTTTAATTAATTATCCAAGTATCGTTGGAGCTTCAATCTACGGTTCCATAAGGTCCCCTCTGTAGCTCAACAGAGATTTAATTGAGAAATATTTTTGGATTAATTTGAAATGTTTAAATTATTTGAGGGAATTAATTATATATGATACAATTAATTAAATTAAATATATATGTGATATAATTAATATAATGTATTTGATACATTATAATATAAAGTAATATGAGAGAAATTTGAATATGATTCAAATACTAATTATATGAATGAGATTCATGTAATTAAATTTAATATAAATATGATTTATATTAAATACCATAATTATGTTGAGAGGAATTAAATATTTGAATATGATTCAAAAACTAACTATGTGAATGAGATTCATAATTGAATTTAATATACATATAATTCACATTAAATGTCATGCATTAATGAGAGAAAATAAAAGTATAGGTTATATTGTATTTGATACAATATAAAACTATAGGTTATAAGTTATATTTGATATAACATATAGTATACATATATATAATAAAGTAGTTATTATATATTATTATTAATTTAAATAAATTATTTTTAATTTAATTAAATGGAGGGAGTTGCAACTACCTTCCCTCCCCCTATTTTTTTTTCTCTCATCTTTTTACATGCAGAGAGTTGGGGTTGTTTTCTTCCATCGAAAATGGATATGATATTTGGTTATCTGAAAAACTCTCTGCCAAAAGAATATAAAGAAAAATGGTTCTTCTCTTCCCTCTCTCAATCCTCTCTTTCCCTCTACCAAATCTAAGGTAGAGCTCATACCTCCTGCAAATTCTCAAACCCTAAAAAGAATACACGAGGCTCCTTTTTGGTGGTATCCCAATTGGGATTTGTGTTTGAGAGATCCGTTCATGACTTTGTTCGAGGGATTACAGAAGAAAAGGTTTCTTCAAAGGTAAAGTTTTTTCTTCTCCCTTCTATCTAATTAGAAAAGCATGTTATAGGTAAAATTTTAATGCATAATCCTTCTCTTTTAATTCTGTAATTTTTGTAAGTTCTATGAAAAACAACAAATTGGGACTGTCCCTGCATTCTACTGCGTAAACTTTCAATGGTTTTCCCTTTAGGAAGTGGAGTAGTAGTTGCACGTGAAGTAGCCAAGGATGCAGTATGACTTAGAAAGTTCTTAACAGATTTGGAAGTGGTTCCGAATATACACCTGCCAATCATCCTTTATTATGATAATAGTGGAGCAGTTGTAAATTCAAGAGAACCTAGAAGTTATAAGCGTGGAAAACACATGGAGCGCAAGTACCATCCATTAGGGAGATTGTAGACCGAAGAGATGTGATAGTCATGCAGGTAGCCTCAGAAGACAACTTAGCTGATCTATTTACAAAAGCTGTCCTGGCTAAAGTGTTTGACAGTCACCTAGTGGGACTAGGACTACGAGACAGATAAATCTAGGGTAAGTGGGAGAAATACTAGGTATCTAATTGATACCCTAGTTTATTTTATTTATTCTCTCATACTCAACATTGTATACATGTAAAATCAACTGGAGTTTTAGTTCAAGTGGGAGTTTGTTGGGTTGTATGTCCTAAAACTCGCAATTTGTAATATAAAACATATTCTATTTTACAATAAAGTTGTTATTGACGTTTATTCAATAAAACTGTTATTAAATATACATAAATTGCACTTGTAAAATCTAAATCCAATAAACTAAGATCCATGGCTATTACATGAATATTTGAACTTTATGTGGAGACATAAAATGGATCAAGTTCATATAAATAGCCAAAACGGTCATAGTATATAAATAAGGTTGGGTACCTTATTCTGGTAACACTATCAGATGCAACTCACTTTGTATTTGTTACAAATAATGTGATTCTGAATCATTCATGTGGAGACATGCAAGTAGGGGCGTCCTATGCAAAGAGTTCGTAGACCGGAGGACCAAGAAACAAGTCACTCTTACTTTATAACATTGTTTACTATTTAAAACTAACTATTTCAAAAGCGATGACCTAGGTAAGTTGACCTTAATCTTGGGCTAAATATGAACTCCTGTTTATTCGGGATTATCCTTAGATTTGCAAGTGTGAGGGTTGACTCAACAGTACCGGCTCAATAAGCCTTTTATTTTAGGGGTAAGACTGGGTAGATAGCTAGGGACATAGGGTGCAAGATGGAATTCACTCCTACCTGCTTTTTGGGATAGTAAAGAGGTTATTCTTTGAAGTATTGATTTCAGGTCTTAAACAAGGGTCCCACCCTTTCACTTGCTATGAAAGGGACTCAGTTAGTGATTGGATCATGAACCAATTGTTCATTAGAAGATCAGCGAAACTTAAGGAACAAGATGTAATCTCAGGGGTAAAACAACATTTGACCCAGTTGTTATTACGAACAACCTGTAAAGGGTCGACTTACTGATCATGATTATATCAAGTGGACGCAATATATCTTCGAAAAACAAGAAACTATATGCTCGTGTATAGAGCTAAGAATATGATTCTCATTGGATACACTGATTCTGACTTCCAGACCGATATTGATTTTAGGAAATTAACTTCGGGGTCAGTAATCACTCTAAATGGATGAGCATAGTATAGAGAAGTATCAAGAAAAGCTGTATTGCTGACTCCACAATGGAAGTTGAGTATGTAGTTGCAAGCGAGGCAGCTAAAAAAGCAGTATGGCTCAGAAAGTTCCTTACTGATTTAGAAGTGGTTCCAAATATGCAACTGTTGGTCACCCTATATTGTGATAACAGTGGTGCGTTTTCAAACTGAAAAGAACCTCGAATCCATAAACGTGGAAAACACATTGAATGCATGTACCATCTTATCCAATAAATTGTACACAAATGAGACGTGATTGTCACACAGATAGCCTCACAAGATAACTTGGCTGATCCATTTATGAAGGCCCTCTCGGCTAAAGTGTTCGAGGGTCACCTAGTGGGACTAGGACTATGAGATACTTAGAACTAGGGCAAGTGGGAGAAATAATGGGTATCTAATACCCTAGTTTATTGTATTTATTCTTTTGTATGTTTTCTCTCATTGAACTCAACATTGTATATATTTGTATATATCCACTGGAGTTTTAGTCCAAGTGGAAGTTTGTTGAGTTGTATGTCCTAAAACTTGCAGTTTGTAAAGTTAAACATTTTCTATTATCAATAAAGATGTTATTCAACAAAGTTGTTATTGAATTTGTAAATTGCACTTATAAAGACTAAATCCAATAAACTAATATTCATAGCTATTATATGAATACTTATACATAAAGATCGATCAAGTTCGAGTAAATAGCCCAAACGGCCTATAGTATACGAATAAGGTTGGGTGTCTTATTTTGGTAACGCTATCGGATACGGCCCACTCTGTAGTTGTTACAATTTGTCTGAAGGTGTTACAAATGAAGTGATCCTGATTTGTTCATGTATGGACATGAGAAGTGGGGGCGTCCTATGCGATGAGTTTTATTTTATAATGCTATTTACTGTTTAAGACTGACTATTTCGCTTAGATGACCTACGTAACTCGATTTTAATCCTGAGCTAACTATGGAATCCTATTTATTAGGGGTTATCCTTAGATTTGCATAGGTGAGGGTTGACTTAACAACGCCGACTCAATAAACCTCCAATTTTAGGGGTAAGACCGGATAGATAGCTGGGGACAT
>NC_052353.1:50883434-50981300 GCF_009727055.1 Benincasa hispida | reverse complement strand
ACGATCGCTTAGCTATTACAATTAGACGATCGCCTTCTCAAATACTACACGATCGCTAAACTTTACTATACGATCGCATAGTGGAAGTACACGATGAGCGGCACGCTGCGATGGCCTCTCGAGAGCTCTCTTTCCCCACTACACGATCGCTCACAAGCTCCTACACGATCGCTTAGCTATTACAAATAGACGATCGCCTTCTCAAAACCTATATGATCGCATACCTTTTACTACACGATCGTATACCAAATGCTACATGATCGCTAAGCTTTACTCAGATCGCATAGTGGAAGTACACGATGAGCTGCACGCTGCGATGGCCTCTCGAGAGCTCTCTTTCCCTACTACACAATCGCCCACAAACTCCTACACAATCGCTTAGCTATTACAATTAGACGATCGCCTTCTCAAAACCTATACGATCGTATACCAAATGCTACACGATCGCTAAGCTTTAATACACGATCACATAGTGGAAGTATACGATGAGCTGCACGTTGAAATGGCCTCTCGAGAGCTTTCTTTCCTTACTACATAATCGCCTACAAACTTCTACACGATCGCTTAGTTATTACAATTAGACGATCGTCTTCTGAAAACCTATACGATCGTCTACCTTTTACTATACGATCGTATACCACTACACGATTGCTAAGCTTTACTACACGATCACATAGTGGAAGTACACGATGAGCGACACGTTGCGATGGTCTCTCGAGAGCTCTCTTTCCTCACTACACGATCGCCCACAAACTCTTACACGATCGCTTACCTATTACAAATAGACGATGGCCTTCTCAAAACCTATACGATCGCCTACCTTTTACTATACGATCGTATACCAAATGCTACACGATCGTATAATTAAGTTCTACATTATAATTTATAAAATTGTACATTATTCTTTTAATTAAGTTGTACATTATTTTATTGAGAAATAAATAATCTTTTTATCATGTATATTTATTTAAGTGTAGATACTTTTATTGTATATTCAATTTCTTTATTATAATTTATAAAGTTATACATTATTCTTTTAATTAAGTTGTATATTATTCTTCTAATTGAGAAATAAATATTTTTTTAATTGAGAAATAAATATTTTTTTTCTTTCAGATCATGGCTTTAAACCCAGGACCTGTTGATCCCAATGTTTTGTACGACCAGTCCATTCATTGATCATCTGTTGTATGGCGAGATCATACTACTGGAGAAATATCTTGTAGTCGTCGATAGGTAGTTCTCCAACGCACTATCTCACTCCACCCTCGAATACTACTGCTACTGCGAACATCTGGATTCTATGGGTTGCCAGATTGGGATTTATTCAGTTGGACTGATAGATCACAGTCATGGTCGAGAGATGGAGCCCTAAGATGCATACATTTCATATGTCTGTTGGAGAGTACACTATCACTCTACAAGACATAAAAGTGTTGTTAGGGTTACCTGTTGACGATGAGCCGGTCATCAGAGGGATGTACGATGACTGGTCACAAGTTTGTCAACTGTACCTCGGTGTGACCTCACCTGTCAACAAAATTAAAGGATCGAGGTTAAGTTTAATATGGTTAGGAACATAATTCTGTGAGCTCATAGATGATACAGACGAGGAAACTGTTATAAGATATGCGCAAGCATATATACTACAAATGATGGGTGGAAGTCTGTTTTCCGACAAATTAAGTCATTTTGTTTACTTGATGTTCCTGCCACTATTAACTAATCTCTATGATGCAGGATGGTATTTGTGGGGTCAGCATCAGACAAGGTTCTAAAATACATCTTTACATCCCGGTCAAAGTAACGAAAAAAGACGGGTTTGAGCAACTTTTTCATACAGTTTTTCCCTCTTTTCTAGAAAAAACTAACTTACGCAAATAGTAAATGAGAGGACCTTAGCACTTTTCGTTATGGAGTGATTCATCTAAAATTCCCGGGGTTTTGTGAATGAATTCAATTATCAAATCTCAATTGCACGGGATTCCGAGTTTCTTTCATTCGCTGAAAAACAACAAAACTCACTCCGTCCCTACACTCCTAGCTGCATAAGAGCATGTTTGGCATGGTTGTATAGACAACTATGCAAAGCAACAAAACCTGAGGTTCGAGAGATAGCTGAGCCTCTCATACTTTTGCAACTATGGGCTTGAGAGTGATTTCCAACAATGGCTCCACAACTATAACATGTTAATGATGCTCAATTAGTTGGATGAACTTACGGTTTTCGGTATGTTATTTTAATTCAATTTAATTTTTATATCACTGATCTAGTTAATTTAGATTCTAAATTATCAAACTAAAATTTTAGGTGGAGAGACAAATTTTGTGTGACTAGGACAGCCACACATGTAGTAAGCCAATACAGATACATGTTTGATCTGCTTCAACCTGATCAGGTACATTACACTGAACCTAACTGATTATTTTATATACAATTTTATTGTATTTGTCTTTAATGTTCTCTAATATAATATTTTGTGTTTCAGGTTATTTAGGAGTCGTACAAAATTATTATACACATTTTGCCCAATTTCTGTACGAATGGTCAAATATATGGTGGACAATGAGTCCTCTCATATATTTTCATATTGGTGAATGGCATCTTCCTGATAGGGTAATGAGACAATTCGGTTTTTAGCAGGATGTCCCATCGTCTTGTAATACTGAACCCCTACTGCATGATATCGTCTTAAGGACTGTAAATTGGTCTGAAAAAGTTGCACATTTGGTAGTGCGATGGCACTATCGTGCAAGGTTTATTGTAGTGGGGGTTTCTATTGAATAGTTTGACAGGATGTCACTCAAGACTACATTCATTAGTATAATAATATCACAAGGCGCTACGTCACTCGTTCGGGAGCAACTGTGGGTCATCTGGTAAATGAATGAATATTATCTAATTATTTTTTATTTAAATTTATTTTAAATATTATCTAATTATTTTTTATTTAAATTTATTTTAAATATTATCTAATTATTTTATAATTCACAGAGATCGAACAACAGTAGACTCCGTGATGTTGCGAATGATCTGAACTAGGTTCTTGCTATATGTAGTGACAACCAAAGCTATATGGAGGAGATACATTATATGTACGATATACCTATTGTTCCTCCACCAGCTCCTAGACATAGAAGACTTATATGGGAAGAGGATAAGTTTGATGAGATTGCCCATAATGTGGAAGAGTTTCCCATGTGATGCAGACGCATAGTCAAACTGATTATGTTAGTCCGATGATGATGATGCCAACATTTGGTCTAGGACATTATGACTCAGAGGCTGATCCTTCGTCTTCATATGTGCATGGACATGGTCGGGGTTGTGGAGAGCATAATAAATATTTATATCATGAAGCGCTTGAGGTACCAGAGCAACAACAAGAAGAACCAGAGCAACCTCAAATTTGAAGTCGACGATAACCAGCTCGAAATCGACGACGTCTGCCTTATGGGACACATTAATTCTTGTAATTATTTTTATATAAATGAGATATTTTAATTTACACTTTTTTATTTTTATGAGATATTGTTTTTTTAATTTATTCTTTTTAAAACTTGTGTCCATTTTTTTGTTTTTATTTCTCTCTAAATTTTAGACTCTCCATGATTTTCTCTCACTAAAGTTTTTATAATGTTTATCTTATCATAAATGTTCTAAAATATGTGTAATTTAGATACTCATACTTGGTATCCTAATAGTCTATGTGTCATACTTCCATCATCTTATGTGTCATGTTGATCATGTGTCTTGTAAATACAAAACATTAGTGTCCAAGTCATTCTATCTTCTACTTGTCAAATTTTCTATAAATAATGACATTTGGTGGATTTTATAGAGACACACACATTGGTGAGTAGGGATGTACATGGGTTGTGTTGGGAGAATTTTTTGGATCACTCGATAATTCGGGTTGGTCGGATTGGCTACCCGAATAACTCGAATAGGGTCTCCAATCCAACCCAAATTTTAAGGGTTAGTATTCTAAATCTCGTATATCTTATAGTTTGTATTTTGAAAGAAAAATTATTTATTTAATAAAATAAGAGGTATTTTATTTGACATTCATACTGGATCAAATCAATCAAATAAACTAAGATTCAAGGTTATGTGATGTCATTTGAATAGTATGTGATAGACA
Source organism: Benincasa hispida (assembly GCF_009727055.1). Lineage (NCBI taxonomy): Eukaryota > Viridiplantae > Streptophyta > Magnoliopsida > Cucurbitales > Cucurbitaceae > Benincasa > Benincasa hispida. The sequence goes on along the minus strand of NC_052353.1, from coordinate 50,977,155 downwards.
TACAAGTGATTCATGTTCAAGTTATAACCTAAAAGGTCGGTAGTAAATGGATAAAGTTGGGTGCCTTATCTTAGTAAGGCTACGGAAATAACCCACTTTGTAATTGTTACATGAGTTGTAAATGTTATAGACAATATGGGTCATATTGTTCGTGTGGAGACATGTGAGTGAAGGTATCCTGTATAAACTAGACCGGACCGCGAAATAATTAGTTTCTCTTTATAACACCGTTACTCGAAGAAACCAATATTTCGCTAGGATGACCATAGGTAACTTGACCTTAATCCTAAGTGAGTTGTGAACTCCTGTTTATGAGGGAAATCCTTTGATTTATATTGGTAAGAGTGATCATGTTAGCCGACTTAACAAGCCTACCATTTTGAGGATGTGTCCAAATACGGAGCTGAGAACATACCTACACAAAAAGGAATTCACTCATTCCTGAGCATAGGAAAAGTAGATAAATTGCTTCCTTAACAGCTGATTTCGGGTCTTGAACAATGAAGCCTCAACCTCTCACTGGCCCGAGACGTGTTAGCTGGACTATAAACTTTTTGTTCATTAGAGGAATCAATTATACTTAAGGAGTTAGATGTAACTACAAGGGTAAAAGGGTATTTCCATCCAACTGTAATTATGAACAATTTGTTATGGGTCAACTTACTGTTGATTGGTTATATCCATTGACACAGAAATACATCTATAGTATGAAGAGTGCATCTATCGATCTTTAGTGAAGTGATCGGTAGTTAATGAATATTGATTGATTTGATTAAATTAATCTCATATCATTGAAGCTTCTAATTTGTAGGTCCATAAGGTCCCCTTGTTAGCTCACTAAGAAAAATAAAAATGAACAATTTGAATTTTTCAAATTAATTAAAAGAATTTTATATTAATATGATTGCTATAAAGTATAGTGAATTCTGATAGATATGATCTATAGTCCATACTATATTATAATAGAGATATATTTGAATGAAATTCAAATATTAGATTTATATGAATTGGATTCTAAAGAGATATATGCATATAATATGCGATATTTATATGTTAATTAATTAATCAACTTCAAATTAAATTTGATTTATCATATAGTTATTTAATTTGTAGCTAATTAATTAAATAATAGTTAGTTAATTAATTAGCTAAAAGGAGGAAAGTGAAAATGCTTGGAGAAAAGGTTACTCTCTCTCCCTATAAATATACTATTATAATCCTTTTTAGGGTAAGGTTTTATTTTTATGAAAAACAACCTAGACTCCATTCTTCCTCTCTGATCTCTCTTCTTCAAAGAGAATTTCTCTCTAAAAAATTCCTCTATCAAAAGGTCTCGGAGCCCATACTTCCAATTCCTTTTTTATTCCAAGGGAATAACAAGGTAGCCTTATAGGTGGTGTTCTTGTTCGTTGAGAAGCTCGAGATTGTTCATGACCTTTGGAGGAGAAAACGTGAAGAAGGAAAAAAATCCACAAGGTGAGTTTATTTCTTCTCTTCTTCTTCGTTGAAGCATGCTTAGATCATTTTGTATGTTTATCCTTTGAATATTTCCATGAGTTTACTGATTTTAGTTTCTCACAAAATCGTTTTTCAAAATTGTAAGACGACCACACGTTTTTGCAAGAATTCGATTCCCTTCAGGGGAATATATTATAGGCACACAAGCAATATCTAATTAGAAATGCATACATATCAGAATATCTCAGATATATACCAAATAAACAATGGAATATATTACATGAAAACAAAAGGTACTCAAAACAAACAATAGAATATATCACATAATATAAAGACTCAAACGTTAAATGCATTTTCTCTCTCAAATTTAAAATAGAAAATTTTATATTAAATGCATTTTCTCTCTCCATAATAAATACATTTTTCTCTCTCTATGAGACTTCGTAAATAGGAAAATATATACAAAAAATTGGACACAAAAATAATAAAAAGGTAAATTTGTCCAAAAATAATCTTAAAATCTTTTTTGAAAAAGTTTAATTTTAAAGACATTTTTTAAATATACGACATAAAGGGAATATTTTATGTTAAAAAACTCTTTTGCGAACATGCTTTGCTAAATGGGCAATTGCCCCTAAATGTAATACATGATTGATGGAGATATCATGATTGAGTCAGCATGACATTATATTGAAGTGCTTATTCTAAGAGACATGAAAAAAAAAGTATATTTTATTTTATACCATTTTTGTTTGGACATGACAATGACACGAAAATGGATTTGTTCTCTCTATACCCTTCAATTCCTCCCTCCAAAGAAGAACAGTGGGGAGAGATGGGGTTAAAAAGGGAAAAAAAATAGATTTCAAAATCTTTCTACATCTTAACGATCTCTCAACCTAATTAGAAATTTATTGGATTTTTTTTAGAATAGATGATATTATTATACAACAACAAGGAGCATCCCACAGTACGGGATTAAGACATCAACGCAACAAAACACAGATAAAGACAGAATAATAAAATGCAAACAAAGTCAAGAAGAGGGAAGAGAGTGGTTAATTTAAGAAAGAGGTCGAAGAATTTGAACTTATAACTTTGTATCACTAGTAAATATTAGGGGTATAAATAGAGATATTCATTTTTTTCTGTAAGGACGGAGGAAGGAGAGTAGAGAAAAAAAAAATCCATATAAGCTAAATAAATGGTTCTCGTCCCTACCTCGATAGCTTAGTTTTTATTTATTATAATAATTTAATGTTATATCATTATATAAATATTATATTTAAATTTTTAAGTTTTATTGTCAATGGTCAAGATAATTAATATGTTTGAATTAAACATTCAAATTTAGATTATATATATGAATAATTTGGTTGACAATCATTTCTTTTACTAGAAAAGTAGAGAAATTTTTCTTTAAATTCAAATTGTTCATGTGGAACTAAACATAAAAATGTTTAGCAAGAAATTTAATTTAATTAAAACTTTTTAGAGCAGTGATTTAAGTTAATTGCTTTTTTTTCTTAAAAAAACCAAACAGGAAAAATTTTTATGGGGAATTCAATACCCATTGGGGAATCCATGACATGATCTCTCATGAAGAATTTTTGGGATGGTGAATGAAATGGGGAGCAAGCCATCTTCAACCCTGTCCCGCCTAGTGGTGTAAGGAAAGATTGAAAAAAAAAAAGTTTAGTTTGGGTTGAAACTGGTTAGTTTGGCAGTTTTGGGTTGAAAAATATAAAAATTGAAAATTTCAGTTAGATTCGAGTTAGACAAAAAATCCTCCAGATTGGCGAGAAAGTATCCAAATAACCTCTAGGTCGTGAGTTCAATTATGAGGGTATGTAATATTTTATTTGTACTTAAGAAAAAAATGTTTGTTCCCACCTCCCCGACCAGTTCATACCCACGTGTAATCAGCGAGTCAAGAATCACAATCAACTCAGTTTTTCAATTAGTTTTTCCAAATTTCCTTCTAGTCGGTTCTACTTAATTTTAAACTTTGTTTAAGTTGGTAGAAATAATTAAAAACTATCACATCATTGTTACAATTATACATTGTTTATAGTACAAATTTGATCCTTATAATTTGGAAAAAAAAATTATAATTTTGTCCCAACCGTTTAAATAATCTTTAGAGTAGAAACTATTTATAAAGAATTTATTAGATTATAGGAACTATTCAAATAAAAAAATAATTATGACTTTTTTTAGATTAATTATAGGGATCAAATTCATTAAAATAGATTTCAAGTCCCATATGTTATAATCCAAAATCAAGTGCAAAATCATTTCACAAACTTGAAAGAAAGTCAAAAAGAGAGAAGTTTGAAACTTTCAAGACTTAATCAAAGAAGCATTACTACGTATTGAATATTTTCCCTTTAACAAACTAAAAATTTTCCTGATGTGGTGGCGTGGGCCAATATGATTCATTCGCTACTCGTATCAGTCCAAAAAATGCTGTCCCTTCTTCCCATTTTACCTTACCTCCCTCAAAAAAGAACCGAACTACGGCCACTTAGCTCACGTCTCGAGGACGATGACGAAAATTTTTTCAATCTTTTTTGCAAAGAGTGCGTGCGGACTGCAGAAATTTGTCAAAACCCATCTTCAAAATCATTTCAAATGGATGAAATCCGCAGGTTTTTGGAGTCCCCTATTTTCATCAGCAACCTATTGCCGTTTTCACGTGTAGCTAAATCCGTATTCCGCAAGTTGGGTCCTCCGTCGGACCCGTATCTGTTCACCCCATTTTGTATGTATGCATTTTCGTCTAATCTGTATTGACTATTATTGATTAGTTTATGTCTTTTCTGTTTTTCCCATTTTCTTAATTTTGTTATTCTGGGAACTATGTGGGTTTTGGGAAATTAGAGGCTTATGTTGATGTGCTTGCCAGCTTGTTATTCCAACGAATGGCTGTGATTGCTTTGGAAAAGTACCCTTTCAGAAGGGCTGCTTGAGTTTCTAGAAGTGTCTTAGTTTGTTGATTCTTCGACGGAGTAGAGTGGTGGAACTGTGACGAAGAAGTGGAAGAATTGCTCTGAGTTGTGCTTCAAAGATCGTTAGTTGATTCTGTTCTTACTTCTTGTTGTTTTGAGTTTTATTTTATGATACCCCTTTTATATATGAAAATCTGGAAAGGATTTTACTGTCTAGTTCTTGTTTGTAGCTTCTTTCTGGGTCGATGAATTTGAAGTCTATGGGGTTGTGTTTCTGGAAATAGAATCATGGGAAGATTTTAGTCCTGTCTCTTTTGTTACTTCGTTTCTGCTGGTGGGTTCCGTGATGAGTAGTAAGTAATGTTGTGATGGTTTTTTGTTGAATTTGGTGGCTGTTGGGCAAGGATTTAGAAAGTCCTCAATTGGGAATTTTATGTTTGGGGATATAGGTGATTGGTTTGGTTAGTGGTAGAAAACAAGAAATTGGAAACAAAGTAGAAAGATGTCCTCAACGTCAACAAATAAGACTGTGTGTTCTAAGACCAGCTGCGACCGGTCAAAACATGGGGCTCATGTGGTTGCACAGACCCCAATTGATGCAAAGCTTCATGTAGACTTTGAAGGTTCCGAAAGGTTCTTTGATTACTCTGCATCGGTTGATTTCAACGCCGCATGTTCCACTAGCAATGTTCATGCCTCCACTGTACAGTCATACCTTCAAAACATTCAGAGAGGAAGTCTAGTTCAACCATTTGGTTGTATGATTTCTGTGGATGGGGAAAACTTGTCTGTCCTTGCATATAGTGAAAATGCCCCCGAAATGTTGGACTTGGCCCCACACGCTGTGCCTAACATCGAGCAGCAAGAAGCTCTAACTTTTGGAACAGATGTACGAACACTTTTTCGTTCCCCTGGAGCTGCAGCTTTACAGAAAGCAGCTGACTTTAAGGAAGTTAATCTTCTCAATCCTATTCTAGTCCATTGTAAAACTTCAGGTAAACCATTTTATGCAATTTTGCATCGAGTAGATGTGGGCCTAATTATAGATCTTGAACCAGTAAACCCGGCTGATGTGCCAGTGACTGCAGCTGGGGCATTGAAATCTTATAAGCTAGCAGCTAAAGCCATCTCAAAATTGCAGTCCTTGCCAAGTGGGAATATATATCTTTTATGTGAGGTATTGGTTAAGGAGGTTAGCGATTTGACAGGTTACGATCGAGTAATGGTGTATAAATTCCACGATGATGAGCATGGAGAAGTTGTAGCTGAGTGCTGTCGATCTGATTTAGAACCATATCTTGGCTTGCACTACCCAGCTACTGACATACCTCAAGCTTCAAGGTTTCTTTTTTTGAAGAATAAAGTTAGAATGATATGTGATTGTTTGGCACCTCCAGTTAAAGTGCTTCAAGACAGGAGATTGACTCAGCCATTAAGTCTGTGTGGGTCTGCATTGAGGGCTCCTCATGGTTGTCATGCTCGGTATATGATGAATATGGGTTCTATTGCATCTCTTGTGATGTCTATTACAATCAATGAGAATGATAGTGAATCAGAGAATGATCAAGAAAAGGATAGAAAGTTGTGGGGTTTAGTAGTTTGCCATCACACAAGCCCTAGGTTTGTTCCATTTCCTTTGCGATATGCTTGTGAATTCTTGATTCAAGTTTTTGGTATACAGATTAACAAAGAGGTGGAGTTGCAAGCTCAGTTGAAGGAAAAACACATATTGCGAATTCAAACAGTTCTTTGTGATATGCTGCTAAGAGATGCTCCGGTAGGGATTGTTACTCAATCTCCCAATATTATGGATCTTGTTAAGTGTGATGGTGCGGCCTTATATTTCAGAAAGAAATTTTGGTTACTTGGAGTCACCCCCACAGAGGCACAAATTAGAAATATAGCTGAATGGCTTCTGAAAGACCATGGTGGAAGCACAGGTTTAAGTACTGATAGCCTTACTGAAGCTGGTTTCTATGGTGCTTCTGCACTTGGTGATGAGGTCTGTGGGATGGCTGCTGTTAGGATTACGTCTAAGGACTTCCTTTTCTGGTTTCGGTCACATATGGCTAAAGAAATCAGGTGGGGTGGTGCAAAACATGATCCTGGTGATGAGGATGATGGAAGAAAGATGCATCCGAGATCATCATTCAAGGCTTTTCTCGAAGTGGTGAAGCGACGTAGTGAACCTTGGGAAGATGTGGAAATGGATGCCATTCATTCACTGCAATTAATATTACGAGGTTCTTTACAAGATGAAATTGAAGAAGAATGCAAGGTGATTACAAATGTCCCACCAGTTGATGAGAAGACACAACAGTTGGATGAATTGCGTGTCATAACAAATGAGATGGTTCGCCTAATTGAGACAGCTGCAGTGCCCATCTTGGCTGTAGATGTCTTTGGCAAGATCAATGGTTGGAACTCCAAAGCCACTGAGCTTACAGGATTGTCTATCCAGCAAGCCATTGGCATGCCCTTAGTTGATTGTCTGGTGAATGATTCTGTTAAGGTGGTAAAGAAAATGCTGTCCTTGGCCATTCAAGGTGAATTTGCATCTTAAGATATTATCTGTTGTTCCATTGATTTAACCGTTAGTTACTTTTGCATTAAGTGTATATATCTTTCTTTTAATACCATAATATGATTTCAATTTGACTCTGGTCAAAGGTTCATTGTGATATATTTGTTGGTCATTTCGTCACAGTAAAAAATAGGATGAGATACAGAAAAGGCAACTAGAATTTGAAGCTAACTCATTAATGATCACGTGTTGGTATAGTTCATTTAGTTATTTGTTTACATGATAAGGAACTAAAGGTTTCACTGTTAAAATGGCATATACAGAGGGAGATTCCCAAAAAGTTAAAAGAGTTTCGGTAAACCCCTCTAATTGGCATGGATGATTAAAAGAGAATAGTCAGTCTAGTACTAATATTCTGCATCCCTCATTTGATGATTTTTTTTGTGGATATTGTCAGGTATCGAAGAGAAGAACATTGAAATCAAACTCAAAACATTTGGAACTGCAGTACAAAATGATCCAGTGATCTTAGAAGTTAACTCGTGTTGTAGCCGGGACCTAAACAATAATGTTGTAGGAGTTTCTTTTATAGGGCAGGATGTTACAAAGCAAAAACTGGTTATGAACCAATACACCCAAATCCAAGGCGATTACACGGGGATTATGCGAAACCCATCTGCACTTATTCCTCCCATTTTTATGACTGATGGCGATGGCCGGTGCTTGGAATGGAATGATGCAATGGAAAAGTTGTCTGGTTTTAGAAGGATAGAGATGACAAATAGGATGCTTCTTGGGGAGGTTTTCACGCTTGAAAACTTTGGCTGCCGTGTGAAAGATCACACATTGACTAAGCTTAGGATAATACTGCATAGAGTAATTTTAGGCCAGGATACAGAGAAATTTTTGTTTAGGTTCCATGATCGTGAAGGAAATTATGTTGAAACGTTGCTCACTGCAAACAAAAGGACTGATGCAGAGGGTAATATCACTGGGGTTTTCTTCTTCTTGCACGTGGCTAGTCCAGAACTTCAATATGCTTTGGAAATGCAACGGATTTCAGAACAAGCTACAGCTGAAAATCTCAATAAATTGGCATATCTACGTCAAGAATTTCGAAAACCCCTTGATGGGATTACATTTATGCAGAATCTAATGAGTTCATCTGACTTAAGCAAAGAGCAAAAGCAGCTACATAAAATGAACACTTTGAGTCGGGAACAACTGCACCAGATTGTTGATGATACTGATATCCAGAGTATTGAGGAGTGGTATGATTATAGATACATCAAAAAGACTTTTCTTTTTCTTTTTTGACTTCAATACATTGTGCTGTCCTCTTGTTGCTATAATCTTTGATTATTTGGGTAATCCCTTGCAGTTACATGGAAACAAACTGTAATGAATTCAACCTTGGCGATGTTCTTGACGTTGTAACGAATCAAAACATGATTTTGAGCCAAGAGCGTGGGGTGAAGATCATTTGTGAATCACCTACTGACGTGGCATCTCTGCACTTATATGGAGATAACATGAGGCTACAGCAAGTGCTCTCTGAGTTCTTGACTAACACACTTCTCTTCACTTGCAAAGAATCATCCATTGTCTTCAAAGCAAATCCAAGGAAGGAGCGCATTGGGAAGGGAATCCACATTGTTCATCTTGAATTGAGGTAAAATCTCATTTTGGTGTATGATCATGCTGTTTATGTTGTTTGATCCTCCTCCTCAACCCACCACCACAATCAACAGCAAGGAATAGTTTTTGCATTATATTAGTGGCATGTTATAGAAGGTAATCTTGGAGATATTTTAGAGACTGTCTTGAAATTTTACATCTTAATAATCCCTAAAATTTCTTAGTTCTCATTGTTTTTTAAAGGTTTAGTCATTTGTAGAATGGTCATGTCCTGTCATGACAGAGAGGTCTTGGAGTTGGCCCCTTCAGGGATAAGTAAAATATTGTCTTCTTTCATGACTGGAAATTTGAAGTTCAAGTTATTCAGACTTATAATGCTTAGATGATAGCACTGAATACGCTAGACGTACCCGAGTTTTGAAAACTGTTTCTGAGTATATGGTCTGATATGCTTCATGATTTTGATGTCAGATCTAGAATAACATCTTAACAATAAATGCATTTTCATGTATACATGTTTACTGAGTACATGGGTTTTGCTTTCTCTACTTGTAAAACATTATCCTTTTTTTGGCGTAGATTTTTTTGGCTTCTTGTTGGAAAATATGGTACCTGAAAAAGAAAAAGAGAATGGCATTCTTGTGTAAACATTAAGATTGAGTATTCTAAGATGAATAGGAGCTAATGTTTATTGAGGTATGGTTGTCATATTATGTAGGATAACCCATCCCACCCCAGGAATTCCTGCACACTTAATCCGAGAGATGTTCGATGACAACAATGATAGCTCGAAGGAAGGTCTTGGCTTATACATAAGCCAGAAGCTTGTGAAGATCATGAATGGCACTGTACAGTATCTTCGAGAGTCCGAAACCTCATCATTCATCATCGTCATAGAATTCCCCTTGGTAGAGCATATTGCTAGATGACGATTGACAATGACAACGACTTTACTCTTCTGCCTTCATTGCGTGATTTACTTAAAGATGCCTTTTTTCTTGATCTCATCCCTCTAGTATAACCATAGGACGAGCCTTGTCGCTACTCCGTATCAGGTTGGGATTGTTTGAGAATATGAGTAGATATTAGAAGGAATGATCAGAGATTATAATAAACGTTCTTGCAGGGAGATTAGTTTCAAGCTTCAAAGAACCAAAAGACATCTTTTTCGACCATTTTTGGGGTGTCACAAATCCGAGAGCTCTTTCGTAGTTCATTCCCGAAATAGTTGACTTAGAAGTTTAGATCAGAAACTCCCAAAATGCAGGGGGATGTTGCAATTTTCAAGTTTAAATGGGATGGGAAGCACCTGAAAATAAGTGAGTAAAATAGAGTTGTAAACTTGTTTGTAATGGATGGGCAAATACCCATCATCTCATCTTCAGCTGAAATAATATGCAGTTTTTGGTTGATTTTCCCACAAAGTTACAATCTCCTCTCTCTCTATGTTTGAAATGTCTTTCTAAGTACTTAAAAACGTAGTTTAAATTAAAAAAAAAAATACGGTTTTTAAGTACTTAGAAAGTCAATTCAAACATATCTTAAAACATTGTCTTTTTCCATTTGAATAGAGAAAAGGGCAGTGATGGAAAATATGATTTAGACACTCTTTTGCCATATAAATGCACAAAGTCTTGAGAGATGGAAATTGAAAGTGTCAAATGGCAATACATGTTTAAGTGGGTTTCTTTCTTTTGCTTCTTTTTCCTTTTCAGATTTGATTTATTTGTAATCATTTAGTTCCCATTTGTTAAGAAATGAAGAAGAAATAGGTTTCATTTTCTCTGTATATTTGTATTGTCTTAGTGGATTTTAACTTTAAAGTTCATGACATGAAGATGAGTTTTAACTTTATAGTTCCAATTTGATTAAATTAAACTTTAGACTGGAGGAGGTGGGGAGGTTACTACCCTTTCAATCCTTTAGTTTAAGAATATATATTTAAAAAATCAAAATCAACTCTAAAAAAAAAGAGAGCATAATATATATATTTTTTTAATTCTTAGTTTGAATTTGGTATTTATTTAGATTATGTTGGGTAATCATTTGGGTTTTGTTTGTTAATTATTTGGTTTTTAGTTTTTGAAAAATGAAACTTATTTCTTCTTAATTTCTTATCATTATTTAGATCTTTCTTAAGTAAAAGGGTTGGACTTTTAGCCAAATCCAATAAACAAAAACTACTTTTTTTTCCTCAAAATTTGGCTTAGTTTTAAAAACACTAGTAAAAAGTAGTTCATAAACTAAGAAATTTACAGGTGGAATGGATGTTTATAGATTTAATTTTCAAAAACTAAAAATCAAATATTTTCTAAATGGGGCTTTAGGTCCCGTTTGGTAACTATTTAGGCCTCGTTTGATAACCACTTTGTTTTTAATTTTTGGTTTTTTAAAAATTAAGTCTATTTTATTCTTATTTCTTATAATGATTTGCATCATTCTTAAGTACAATGGTTGAAAACTTAGTCAAAAACAAAATTTTAAAAGGTTTTTTTAGTTTTCAAATTCTGGCATAGTTTTTTAAACCATTGGGAAAAAATAAATAACAAAGAAGGAGATTTGGAGGTAGAAGTAGTGTCTATAGGCTTAATTTTCAAAAATAAAAAGCCAAAATCCAAATGGTTACCAAACGAGGTTTTAATTTTTAGTTTTTGGTTTTTGAAAATTAAACTTATTTTCTCCCCATTTCTTACAATGATTTGCATATTTCTTAAGTCTAATAGTTGAATTCTTAACCAAATTCAAAAAACAAAAATAAGTTTTCAAAAACTACTATATTTAGTTTTAAAATTTTGATTTGATTTTTTTAAAAAAATATTGGTAAAAAGTAGATAACAAATGAACAAATTTGGAGACGGAAGTAGTGTCTTTGAACTTAATTTTCAAAAACAAAAAACAAAAAACTAAATGGTTATCAAACGAGATCTTAGTTTTTGTTTATGTTTCTTAAAAAAATTAAGCCTATTTTCTCTTAATTTCTTATCATGGTTTTCATTTTTTTTAAGTAAAAGAGTTGAATTCTTAGCCAAATTTCAAAAATAAAAACAAGTTTTTAAAAACTATTTTTTAAGCCATGTTTGGTAACTATTTGGTTTTTAAAAATTAAGTTTGTAAACACTCTTTTCACTTCTAAATTTTTTGCTTTGTTATCTATTATTTACCATTCTTTTCAAAAACTAAGAAAAATTTTAAAAACTAAAAACCCCGTTTTGTAGCTATTTGGTTTTAGGTTTTTTGAAAGCTATGTTTTTTAGTTTTCAAAATTTGACTCGATTTTTTTAAACTATTGGTGAAAAGTAGATAACAAAGGAAAAAAATTGGGGATGGAAACAGTGTCTATATGCTTAATTTTCAAAAACAAAAATAAAAAACAAAATTGTTACTAAAAGGGATTGTAGCTTTTAAAACATTTGTTTTGTTTTTGGTATTTGACTTAGAATTTTCAACTTTTGTACTTAAGAAATATGTAAATCATGGTAAGAAATTGAGAGAAAATATACTTCATTTTTAAAACAAAAAAAAAAAAAAACGAAAAAGTTACCAATGAAGAAAAGTTTTCAAAACTTGACTTGATTTTTTTAAATATTAGTAGAAAATATATAACAAAACGAGAACTTTAGAGGTGGAAGGGACATTTATAGACTTAATTTTCAAAAACTAAAACCCAAATAATAAATGGTTACTAAACGGGCCTTAGTAATTTTAAAAACTAAAAACCAAAGGATAATTGAGAGTTTAAATGGTTTACAAAAGAGACTTGTTTCTTTCATATGTTTCTTCTATTTTTTTTAAAGATATGAATTGAAAATGTCTATTTACTTTTTGAGTTGATGTGGAACACATGTGAATGAAAATTTAATACCTGATTCTATAAGATTTTTGTTCAAATGATCCAATCTTAAGTGTGCTAATGTAGAATGATCGAATCCTAGAAATCAATAAAAACTAATCTTCTGTTTACGTTATAAGACATTTGATAGCCTATAACTTCTTTTTATGATCGTGGCTTCTCGCCCATCACAAAATATTCGAATCCCTAACTCGATTTACATGTGTATCTGGATTTTCTAAAAGATCCCTTCATAGGTCATTTGCAGTCATGGGTGTCCAATCACAGTGAAATTATAGCACAACCCAATCAAGATTTCAATACCAATTGTGATTTCTAAAATTCATTTGTAGTCACGGGTGTCCAACCATCTAAGAATGGATTTCATAAAAATAGCAATTGACATTAAAATTGCAACCAGACTCCACTATAATTTTGCAATGGTTAGGCACTCGTGATTGTGCATGACCAACAAGATCAAGGAGACTTTTTAAAAACACGGGGATTGATGTAGTAGGATTAGGATATTATAGTCAAATCCTTAATTTATTAGGATATTATTAGTTTTTTTTGTTTATTAGAATTAGAATTAATTTCTTTAGTTTATTAGGATTAGAATTATTTTTTTTTTTATTAATGAATAAAAAACTTGTGAAAACAAGAAAACAAGTACTCTATTTATAAATGAAAAGCAAACTATTAATTAATAAAAGAAACTAATCCTAATCCTAATAAATCAAGGATTTGACCATAATATCCTAATCCTACCACATCATTCTATTCCTAAGGGAAAAAACTCGTCATCAATTTTAAAACGAAAATGAAGGTAAAACTAAAAAAGTAAGCCACTTGAATGGAAACAATTTTGAAAAACTAATATCAGCAACGTCCAAATTGCACAAGTTGAGCCAAGATTTATCTTTTGAGACGGAATAAATTTTTCAACAAAATCACCATGAATTAATCCAAGCATTATGTTGTTCAAGAGATCTATTGTCAACATAATCAAGTCGGAAGAAAATCTTAGTTTCAAAGTCTGAAATAAATTTGACTTAGGTTGGGCCATATTTTATTGTAATGGGTTTGAGTATGGGTGGGTCTGAAAGCTCCAATAAAAAAAATGGGCTCTAAATAAAAATTGGTCTAGGGTTGTTTTAGGTTAAAAAATATGGGTAATGGGTCAGTTTGGCAAAAAGAATTTGGGTCGATTTTGCAAAAAAACCCGAGTGGGAAAATTGCAAAATAATTCATCTGGCATTGCTTCATTTTTTTCTCTCTCTCGTGAACAACTGCGAAGGGATGTCAACGGGCCTCCAATGTTCTCCTTCGTTAGCCACGTAATCTTCTTCTTCTTCTTCTTTCTTCATTGGATCTGATAATTCAGCCACCCTAGCCTTGTTGGCAATTTTACCATAATAACCACATTTTTCCGATTCCAAACATGTCATCTCTCACGTTGCTTCACAATCGACTTGAATTAGGTTTTCAAGTTTGTTCAAATAAGTTTGCCCACAGATATTCTCTTCTTCTACCTCTCCCACGACTTCGATTTCAACATCTCTTTTGTTGTGGTGATACTAGAGGGTTGAGTCACTTTCCTCCATTTTCGACATTTATTTCCTTTTCAATTTGAGTCGCATAAGCTCCAATTTGAAAAATAGTTTTGCAGTTGTTGTATTCCTTTTTTTGAAATTATGGTTTGCGAGCTCTTTTGTCCAAGTTTGACTCCCTATTCTCTTCTTCACTGGATAGTTCTTCAAATTATCTTTGTCTCCTCTAATAAGCACTCAATTTTAGTTGTTCTTGAACGTGTATAAGAGGTTTTTGGACGTTCTTGGAAAGATTCAAGGTTGGTAGGTGTTCTATTCTCATTCTTGATCACTAAGATTTCTTTTGACTTCAATTCTTTGGGTGGGATTTACCAAATCTTGAAGTTGTTTCTGCCCTTCAGATAATTGATCCAACTCAAAATAAATTTTCTCTAGTACCTCATGATACCATCGACAGAACCTTCGATCGACTGCAAGCATTTGGTCGTAGTCTTCAGTGGTAGGACGGTGGGTGTCTTTGCTTCTTTGTTTTGGGAAGTTTATGCTGTGGAAGGCTTCTTTCCCTTCATCAAGCCCAATTGATCTTAATGCTCTTATACCAATTTGGTGTATACTAAATGAGAGAATTTTTGTAATGAATCAAAACTTGTGAATATAAGAATACAAGTACTTTATTTATAAATGAAAGGTAAACTAATCCTAATCCTAATTAATAAAAGAAACTAATCCTAATCCTAATAAATAAAAAAAAAACTAATTCTAATCCTAATAAATCAAATAAACTAATCCTATCCTAATAAATTAAGGATTTAACCATAACCATGTTAGGATCCGAATATTTGCATGAGTGAGAAGTCGTGATCGTGAGAAGAAAGTGTAGTTGAGTGCTATATGAAGTAAATAGAAAGTTACTTTTCATTGGTTTGTAGGATTTGATCCTTTCGCATTAGTACATTTAGTATGGGTCACCTGTGCAAAAATTTCGAAGATAATTGATTAAAAGACCCAAATCCCAAGCCAATTTTTGCCCTATTTTTTAAAACTTAAGAATTTTGACATCTTGCTTACATTATTATCAAGTAATTTTACAAAATTACTCTTAGTTTCTTTTTCTCTCTTCTTTCATCTCCCTTCGATTTCTTTTTTTTTTCTTTTTTTTTTTTTTTTCTCTTTCCCTCTTTTCATTTGTTCTTTTGCTTTTCTTCTCTAGCGAGACCACACGACCAGCTTTAGTGAGACCATATGACCAACTCCGGCAAGTCCACGCATTTGTTCTTTGGTCGACTTCTTGTTCTTCGGTCGACTTCTTGTTCTTCTCTCCCTCTTTTTAGTTTGTGTTGTAGAGCGAAACCGAACATTGAAGAGTGAGACTGTGAATGAAGAAAGAGAGCTAGAAAATGAGAGAGTGAGAAAGCCCAATCCACATTCGCGATATTTCATTTTGGTAATTTCATCCCAATTTGATGTGAACAAAAGGTAAAAAAAATCTCATTTTAAAAAAGCGAGACAAATTACCTTCAAAGAAAGAAAAAAAAAAAAGCAAAACATATCTCATTTTCCCCCCTCAAATTTGGCCATTCATTCATCGAACCAATATCTTGAGTCCTACCATTTGTTTATAGAGTAGGGGATTTTTATACGGATCCATAAAGTGCTCGGCTGGTGAAGAGTCAGACAGTGCCTTCTCAATGTTGCAAATGACTTTTGGGTTTAGGCCTATAGGAAAGGTTAAGAGAATGGGAAGTTTTATCCCACATAGATAGATTTAGAATTTCCTAGAGGGTATAAATACCAAGGGATTCTAGATGAGAATCCAAAGTGAGTTGGTGGTGGAAGTATAACCCTTTCATTACACATGTGTCGTTGTAGTTGTTATCCATTTGGTTAGATGGGTGAGTTTGAGTAATTGTGCTTGCACAAAAAAGAATTAAGTTTTTATTACTTATCATTTTATTTATAAATTAAATTTTTATTACTTAATCATTCGAACTATTTACAGTTGGAATTTTGATTTTCGTCTGTTAACAGACCTTTCCTTTCCGTCCTTTGGTGTCCTCCTCTCACACATCATATAATACTATTCAGATCTGTGAGAAAGGACACACAATTGAATTTCATTCCTTCCTCTCCACTCAATTTCTACTGTTCTGAGCAATCTTCTTATCGGTTCTAGTCCTTTTTCCGACGAGTGCACGCTTGAATTTGGAGGTTGTGTTAACCTTAGAGAGAAACCGGCATAAGCAATTAGCACCGAGGTCGCACCATATTTGCTTTTAGGGCAGTGATTCTTCCACGATGCAACAACTTTCATGACATTTGTTTCAACAATCTGAAAGTAAAACACAAATGTCGATCAAGAATGGTAAGGTTCTCCCTGATCTGTCCAAGCTTGAACCACTGGACGAAGCAAATTATCGTCATTGGTCTCAGAAATTATTGATTTTCTTCGAGCAGCTGGAGATTGATTACATCCTCACCACAAAAGTGTCTACCGAAAAGGTGAGCACTGTCTCTGATCTAGAATCTTCTGTCCAACCCATTGATGTCTCTGATCAATCAAAGCAGTCCGCAAATGATCTTGATAAGTACGATAAAGACAACAAAGTAGTCCACAGCCATCTGTTGAATCATATGACAAATTCAATGTTCGATTTATTCGTGGTCCAAAAATCAGCAAAGGTAATTTGGAGTACATTGGAGTCTCGGTATGGAGAAGATGATGCTGGTTGCAAAAAAATACATTGTTGGTAAATGGCTACAATTCCAAATGGCGAACGAGAAACCAGTAGTGGAGCAGATACATGAGTAGGAAAATTTGTGGCGAACGTTCTGGTCGTGGGCATGAAAATGTGTGAGATTCTACAAGCTAATGTGTTACTTGAGAAATTCCCCCATCCTTGAGCAACTACAGAAATCACTTGAAACACAAAAAGAAGGATCTGACACTCCAAAACTTGATCAGTCACATGTGCACCGAAGAAGCCAACAAGCTAAAAGATAAGCTAATTTCTGGAAATCTAAATTCAGTTAATGTTAACTTGGTTGAATCTTCTGTTGTTAACAAAGACAAGTCCAAAAATCATAAGAAGCAATTTGGAAAGAATAATTCTTCTCGGAAAAATGGACATCACAAAACTAATGGTAAGACGATTGAGAAGAAAAAATTGATTCGCTATGTCTATGAAAAACCAGGACATAAATCTTATCAATGCAGTCAAAAGAAAGGAAGGTCAAATCAGCAACCCACACCACAAGCTAATCTTGCTGAACTCATAATTGCTGCTGTTGTGGAAGCAAACCTATGGAAAACAAAATTGACTGGATACTTGATATCGGAGCTTCGAGACATTTCTATTCAAACCGAGAGCTCTTCCATGACTACGAGGACACTGCTGACGGAGAATATGTGTTCATGGGTAACTCGGGCATAACAAGAGTGCTTGGAAAACAGAAGGTTATTTTAAAATTAACCTTTGGAAAAACTTTGTCCTTAAATAATGTATTGTATGTACCTTCTTTACGTAGAAACTTGGTATCTGAGAGTCTGTTGAATCGGGCTGGCCTTAAGATTGTCCTCACAAAGGATGGAGACTTTGTTGGTGAGGGATGTCTAGCTGATAATTTTTTTTGTACTGAATACTATATCCGTTTCAAATATGATAAATACAAGTACTTCCAATTTTGCTTACATAGTTGAGTCTCTTGATATGTGGCATGGTAGACTAGGTCATGTGCATGTTGCATCAGTTAAGAAACTTAAGGATTTAAAATTGATTAATGCATCTAAAACACATGAAACTAGTAAATGTCTTGTTTATATAGAAACAAAGTTTGTCAAGAAACCTTTTAAACTTGTCACATCTAGAATTACAGATTTACTAGAATTGATTCACTCTGATTTGGCTGTTTTAAAAAACACCACAAGTAGAGATGGGAAAAATTACTACATTTCTTTTGTTGATGATTTTTTCTTGATATACTAGAATTTATCTTTTAAAGACAAAAGATGAAGTTGGTAGTATGTTTCTGAAATTTAAAGCGAAGTAGAGAATCAATTAGATAAGAAGATTAAAAGGTTAAGATCAGATAGATATAGTGAATATAGTGATAATACACTGAAAGATTTTTGTGAATCAAATGACATTGTTCATGAATTTATTACTCCTTATTCACCACAACAAAATGGTATAGCAGAAAGTAAAAACAGAACTCTTAAGGAAATGATGAATGTTATGTTGTTAAGTTCTGAATTGTCTGATAACATGTTGGGGGAAGTTGTGTTTTCTGCCTATTTTATTCTTAATAGAGTACCTCACAAGAAACTGGATAAGACATTTTACGAACTTTGAAAAGAATATGTACCTAATCTCTCTTATCTAAAGGTGTAGGGATGTTTGGCTAAGGTTTCATATCCTATGTTCAAGATATCTACGGTAAGATCTAAAACTTTTGATTGTGTGTTTATTGGTTATGCACAAAGTAGCACTGCATACAAATTTATGTGCTTGAATGATAGATTTGTATGTGAATATAGAGATGCAAAATTTTCTGAGCATGTTTTTCCTTTGAAAAAGGGAAACACTGAAACTGCTAGAACAACTAATTCTGAGAATGATTCTGATTCCATGCCTTTCTTGTCTAATAGTATGCATGATATAGCTTCTAGTAATATGTCTGACATTGTAGATGTTAACAACATGGATAGAATGCTTGTTATAGAACTTAGAAGAAGTAAGAGACAGCGAACTGAGAAAAATTTTGGTCCTGATTTTTTAACTACTTTTTTAGTTGAGAGACCAAATGATATTGACTATTAGTTTGCATGTATGTACCTTATAGATGAGGATCCTAAATCTTACCAAGAAGCCTTAAATTCTGTAGACTCTAGCTTATGGAAGGAAGCTATTAAGAGTGAATTGGATTTTCTAATCATGAAATAAACTTGGAACTTAGTAGATCTTCCAAAAAGAAGTAAATCTATTAAGTGTAACTGAATTTTCAAAAGGAAAATGAGGTTAGATGGTTCAATTGAAAGATACAATGGTAGATTGGTAGTAGTAGGGTATACAAAAAACAAGGTGTTGATTATTTTGACACATATTCTCCTGTAACAAAATAACTACTATTAGAGCCTTAACTGTGTTGGCTGCTATCCATGGACTTCTAATTCACCAAATGGATGTAAAAACAACATTTCTCAATGGTGATCTAGAAGAGAAATCTATATGGTACAACCTGAAGGCTATACAGTAGCCGGTAAGGAAAAAAAAGCATGTAAACTAAAAAACCTCTTTATGGTCTTAAACAAGCTCCCAAACAATGGTATGAAAAATTTAATGATACTTTGATAAACAATAATTTAAAGGTAAACTCTTCAGATACGTGTGTTTATTCAAAATTGTTTAGAGTTAAGTGTGTGATTATATGTTTGTATGTTAATGATATGCTCATCTTTAGAACAAACATAGAGATCATATGGAATACCAAATATTTATTATCTTCCCATTTCGAAATGAAAGATTTAGGAGAAGCTGACGTAATAATTGGTAATAAGATAAGAAAAATTGAAAATAGTTTTTCTCTGTGCCAATCACACTACATTGAAATATTACTAAAGAAGTTTAATTGTTTTGATGATCCTCCTGCAAGAACTCCTTATGATGCTAGTATAAGTCTTAAGAAAAATAAAGGTGATTGTAGTCTGAAATGCAAAAATTATAGGTAGCATTATGTTTTTAATGAACTATACTAGACTTGATATTGCATATGTTGTTAGTACATTGAGTAGAAATATACATAATCCTGGAGTGCTCTTTGTCGTCTGTTAAGATATCTTAAGGGAACCGTGAACTATTGTTTACATTTTAACAAATTCCTTGTTGTATTAGAAAGTTATTATGATGCTAACTGGGTATCTGATAATGATGAAGTCAATTTTACAAGTGGTTATGTTTTTTTTTACTCGGAGGAGGAGTAATATCATGGAAGTCAACAAAACAGACTTGCATAGCTAGATCCATTATGGAATCAGAATTTATTGTTCTAAAACTAGCAGGACAAGAGACTGAATGGTTTAGAAGCTTACTAAGGGATGTACCATTGTGGGGGCATCAATACTAGTATCTATGCACTGTGATTCATAGGCTGCCATAGGTGTTGCCAAGAATAGTGTATATAATGCTAAAAGGAGACATATACGTCTTAGACATGGAGCTGTGAAACAATTGTCAAAGGGAGGAATTATTTTCTTGGATTTTGTGAGGTCTGAGCAAAATTTGGCTAACCCTTTGACCAAAGGCCTAATAAGGAAAATAATTTTAGAATCATCAGTAAACATGGGGTTTAAACCCTTATAGGATACTATAGTCCTTTAGCTGGATAGTCTATTGCGATAGACTTGATGGTCCATAGCCCTTCATTTGGTACGGACTTGATAAAAAGAACTAAAACCTTTTAAAATTCCATAGCCTTCTTTTGGGTGGTCCTGATATGGACTTGATGGATGAGTGTAAAATCTTCATAGCTCAGTTTCGAGTGGTTTGTCTTTGAAATATTTGATGAAGTAGGCCCTAGTATGGACTAGAGGTGAAGTCTTCATAGCTCAGTTTTGAGTGGTCTATTATGATAGACTTGATGAAGCAATTAACGTGATTGTGAAAGTGTGACTATCTTCTATGAAAGAGTTTAAAGGTCTCTTTCTAGAGTTTTCACAATGACCCGAAGTTTGTGTGTATGGCCATATTAAGCGCACTTTATATCGTAAAATCGAGAGGACTAGTAGGGGTCTTAACCAGTGTTATTGAAAATTCAAGAGATAACCCATCCTCTCAAACAAGGTTGTTGCCCTACTTCATTATGCATAATTCAAATTGTTAGATATTGATGTTTAAGTCTGATCTCCTTTATTTGCTCAAAACACTTATTTTCAATTAAACTTTTATTTTCAATTAAACTTTTATTTTCTTTACTTGTTAACTTTTTTGTAGTAGTCATTTGTGGGGATTGTTGGAAATGACTTTTGGGCTTAGGCCTATAGGAAAAGTTGAGAGAGTGGGAAGTTTTGTCCCACATTGATAGATTTAAATGCCTAGACTGTGTTAATCTTGGGACTAACCAACTAGCATAAGTGATTAGTACCGAGATCGTGTCGTATTTACTTTCAGGACAGTGATTCTTCTACGACACAACAACTTTCGTAACATCTATTTCAACACTTAATTGTCATCCGAATCAGTTTTCACTCCCTATGTTGGTCAAATATTCAAAAGTGATGATGCAAGGGCATTGGCTGTAGATGCCAGCCGGCTCCCATGGATCGGTGATCAAACCGTGGAAACTTGCATTTACTGCTTTCGTTTCGTAATCCTACTATTATGTCCCGCTGGTTATTCCATACAACAAGACTAGCTGCTTACAGCCATAGCCCTGTTTTCACCTCTCCACGCTCTGCTTCTTCAATTCGACATTCTCACCATTACCCTCTTCTCTTCAATCCCTTTAACAAACCTCGTCCTCCATCTTCAATCCCATTGCAAATCTTAGTTGATCAATACAAGTCATCTCAACTCCACCCCAATCCTGTACAACGTGATGAAAAGATTGAGTCTCTTGCTCAACGGTACCGGTATTCTTGCTGCTCGAAAGATGCAGAAGAGCTTCATTTGCAGGTTTGCAAAAATGGGTTCGTTAATGATTTGTTTTTGTGTAATACCCTTATTAATATTTATGCTAGAGTTGGTGATTTGGGTTCCGCCCGGAAGGTGTTCGACCAAATGCTCCTTAGGAACTTGGTTACTTGGTCTTGCTTGATATCAGGCTATACTCATAACCGTATGCCAAATGAGGCTTGTGAGCTCTTCCGGAGAATGGTTTCTGATGGTTTTATGCCTAATCAATACGCTTTTAGTAGCGCCATCCGAGTTTGCCAAGAGTGTGGCGAGTGCGGCTTGAAATTTGGGATGCAAATTCATGGGTTGATGTCGAAAACTCAGTATGCTACTGATGTTACGACAAGTAATGCTCTGATATCAATGTATGGAAGTGTTCTGGGCATTGTGGATTATGCACGTCGTATTTTTGATAGCATTTGGCCCAGGAATTTGATATCTTGGAACTCTATGATTTCTGTTTATTGCCAAAGGGGAGATGCAGTTTCTGCATTTGATATCTTTTCAACCGTGCAAAAGGAAGTCATGGGAGATGGTCTCAAACCAAATGAGTATACCTTTAGTAGTTTAATATCTACTACCTGTTCTTTGGTTGATTCTGGTTTGGTTTTGCTTGAACAGCTGCTGACCATGGTGGAAAAATCTGGTTTCTCGCATGATTTATATGTAGGTAGTGCTTTGGTTAGTGGTTTTGCGAAGGTTGGGTCAATGAATTATGCCAAATATATTTTTCAGAAGATGAGTTATAGAAATGCAGTATCCTTGAACGGTTTGATAATTGGACTGGTTAGACAGAATAGAGGTGAAGAAGCAGTTGAACTTTTCATGGAAATGAAGGATTCGGTCGAACTAAACCTTAATTCTTATGTGATCATTTTGACTGCCTTTCCTGAGTTCTATGTTTTGGAAGATGGAATACGGAAGGGTAGTGAGGTTCATGCGTACCTCATCCGATCAGGCTTACTCGATGCCATGATTGCAATCGGGAATGGCCTTATAAATATGTATGCTAAATGTGGAGCTATCGATGATGCTTGTGTGGTTTTTAGGCTCATGGATAATAAGGATTCAATTACGTGGAACTCCATGATCACTGGTCTTGACCAAAATGAACACTTTTTAGGTGCGGTTAAAACATTTCAAGAAATGAGAAGAACAGAATTATTTCCTTCAAATTTCACAATGATTAGTGCTTTAAGTTCCTGTGCAAGCTTAGGGTGGATCATTGTTGGAGAACAATTACATTGTGAAGGACTTAAACTGGGGCTTGATTTGGATGTTTCTGTTTCAAATGCTCTTTTAGCTTTGTATGGTGAGTCTGGGTATGTGAAGGAATGCCAGAAAGTTTTTTCCTTGATGCTCGAATACGATCAAGTTTCATGGAACTCTTTGATTGGAGTTTTAGCAGATTCAGAACCATCAATGCTTGAAGCTGTTGAAATTTTCCTCCTTATGATGCAAGCCGGTTGGCATCCTAATAGAGTGACCTTCATTAGCATACTTGCAGCAGTATCTTCTCTTTCACTTCATGAACTAGGCAAGCAGATTCATGCTTTAGTCTTAAAGCATAATGTTCCAGCTGACACTGCTATAGAGAATGCACTTTTGGCTTGCTATGGGAAGTGTGGAGATATGAGTGACTGTGAGAAAATCTTTTCGAGAATGTCCGATAGACAGGACGAAGTGAGTTGGAATTCTATGATTTCGGGTTATATACATAACGAGCTCTTGCCCAAGGCCATGGACATGGTGTGGTTTATGATGCAGAGAGGCCAGAGATTGGATGGTTTCACCTTTGCAACTGTGCTTAGTGCTTGTGCAACCATTGCAACATTAGAGCGTGGCATGGAAGTTCATGGATGCAGTGTAAGAGCTTGTTTAGAATCCGATATTGTCATTGGCAGTGCACTCGTGGACATGTATGCAAAATGTGGAAGGATAGACTATGCTTCAAGATTCTTTGAACTGATGCCAGACAGAAACTTGTATTCCTGGAACTCCATGATTTCAGGGTATGCGCGCCATGGACATGGAAGAAAATCTTTGGATCTTTTCGCCCGAATGAAGTTGCATGGTCCACTCCCAGATCATGTCACTTTTGTTGGAGTTCTGTCAGCATGTAGTCATGTGGGTTTAGTCGATGAAGGCTTCAGGCATTTCAATTCTATGAGTGAAGTATACGGATTAGCTCCTAGAATGGAACACTTTTCATGTATGGTTGATCTTCTCGGCCGTGCGGGGGAACTAAACAAAGTGGAGGATTTTCTCAACAAGATGCCAGTGAAGCCTAATGTTCTAATATGGAGGACTGTTTTAGGGGCTTGTTGCAGAGCCAACGGTCGCAACACAGCGCTTGGGAGGAGAGCAGCCGAAATGCTGCTGGAAATGGAACCAAGGAATGCAGTGAACTATGTTCTTCTCTCAAACATGTATGCTTCAGGCGGAAAGTGGGACGACGTAGCGAAAACGAGGGTGGCAATGAGGAAGGCTTTCGTGAAGAAGGAAGTTGGATGCAGTTGGGTGACAATGAAGGATGGTGTTCATGTGTTTGTTGCAGGAGACAAATCACACCCTGAAAAGGACTTAATATATGAAAAACTAAAGGAACTGAATGCGAAAATGAGGGTAGCCGGGTATGTACCGGAGACGAGATTCGCACTTTTCGACCTTGAAGGGGAGAACAAGGAGGAACTATTGAGCTATCACAGTGAGAAAATTGCAGTTGCTTTTGTTCTTACTCGTCCATCAGAAATGGCTATTAGAATAATGAAAAACCTCAGAGTTTGTGGGGATTGCCACTCTGCTTTCAAATACATTTCAAAGATTGTTGGAAGGCAGATAGTTTTGAGAGATTCAAATAGATTTCACCACTTTGAGAATGGTCAATGTTCATGTGGGGATTTTTGGTAAAACAATAGTTTCTTTTGAAGATATTTATCGCATTCAAATGTGGTATTAATATTATTGCCCATGAAAAATAGTGTTTCATGAGATTCGTACATATGAATATACAATTGCTTCATGTTTTTAAACGGTCTACATTAGTTTTTATTATTTCACTTTTTTTTTAAAAGAAGTTTTTATTATTTCACTTGAGTTCAAGTTTAAATTAGTATTGGTGTTAATGATATAGTGAAAATAAATATCATTGCACTTTTTTTAATGTTACTTTTGTCTAAGTTTATTTTTTTTAGTGCGACAAATGAGTATGAAAGATATGAATCTCTGATTTTTTTTTAAAAAAAGTATATGTCGATTATCGTTAGACCATGCTTTGGCTTAACAAATCTTTCATTTAGGGTTAACTCATTCATATACTACTTTGATGAGAAGCCTATCAAATACCACTATCAAGTATTTTATATGTGATTAATCAACATTTTCACATCAATATTAGTATAGCTCAATTGGTTACGGCACATACACTCAATTGAGGTGGTAGAGATTCAAATATCTACTCCCATATATTCAACCAATAAAAAAGGAGAAATTTTTTCAAGATATATCATCATATCGATATCCCACATAGATGTGGGTGCCACATCATGTTGTGAACCATTGGCAAATGTGGCAAAATAGATCAATAACTGACAAACTTTTTTAGGGTAAATTACAAGTTTAGTTTTTGAACTTTATTTTAAAAAGTGTTAAATATGCAGAAAAACATTAAAAGTGTCTAATATATCTCCCAACTTTCAATCTTGTGTATAGTTGATCCCTGACATATTAAAAAATTCAAGGACTTCTTGGACACAAAATTAAAAGTTTAAAGACCTATTAAGTACTTTTTAAAGTTTAAAGATCTATTGTATTAAAAGAAAAAGTCTAGATTTCCATTAGAAATAAAGTCAAAAGTTTAAGAATTTATTAGATAGTTTTAAAAATTTAGAGATCAAATAGACACAAAGCTAAAAGTTTATGGATTGAACTTGTAATTTAACTTTTTAATTTCATAGAAAAATATCTTTTTGGTCCATAAGTTTTAGGTCTAGTTTTCATTTATTCCCGAGGTTTCAAAATATTGCACTTTTAGTCATTAAGTTTTGAGTTTGATTTTAATTTAGCTTGTAGGTTTCAAAATGTTACAATTTTATCTTTGAGATTTGAGGTTTGTTTCAATTTGTTTTAATTTTTTACCAAATACTTACATTCAATCTTTAATGTTAATATTTATTAATTAATTTAAAAGAATTATAATTAATTAAGTTTCAATCATAATTTTCGCAGATAGAAAATGTCAAACAATTCACAGAAATAACAAAAGAGACACTAATAGATTTCTATCTGCATCTATCACATAGTATATACTTTATTTGTTTATATCACTGATAGACTAAGATTTCTATGAGCCTCTATGACAGAAGATTAAAATTTTCTATTTTGTTTAAATAGTTTCCTTAATT
Source organism: Benincasa hispida (assembly GCF_009727055.1). Taxonomy (NCBI): domain Eukaryota; kingdom Viridiplantae; phylum Streptophyta; class Magnoliopsida; order Cucurbitales; family Cucurbitaceae; genus Benincasa; species Benincasa hispida. The sequence goes on along the minus strand of NC_052353.1, from coordinate 50,951,135 downwards.
TTTAAAAATTCTTTTTTTTTTTTCTTATTTTTTATTTTATATTTAATTTGAATTCGGAGTTGGACTATTATGTGCGTGATACCGTTACATTAATTGGGCTCCCATTGAGGTAAGAAGACCTTCTCTAATATGACAATTAATTTATTTATATTTTTATATTAATCAATCAAACATATCATAATTGAATAAATAAATACGAAAATGAAAATGGATTTTGTTCAAACCAAAGCTTCAAGCAATGGAGGATGTGTTCACTCAAGGATTCTAAAGGTTAATTTTTTTTTTCTTTTTCAACGGATTTTATCTCGGCAAAAATTCCCTGTTCGATCAGTTTCTTCCTCTTCTTTCTGCTCCGGAATTCCTTTGCTGGAATTTATTGATTCTTGATTCTCTGTAAACTCTGAATTCCTTAAATTTTGCTGCCATTAGTTTGTTTCTCATTTCTGTAATGGTCAAAATTACATTCTGGATGGCTTATTAGTTGCATTTCTGGAGCGTTACCCTTGCTGCCGTTTAGTGGTATTCGAAGTTTTCTTTGTTGCATTTTGTCGAACTGGTGCTGTTCAATGCTCAATTTGGGGATTTTACTGCAATTTGTGTGCATTTTAATCTCTTCTATCAAGTGGGTCTGCTCTGAAAGTTCATATTTACTTTTGCTGTTCGCTCGTTGAATTGAACTCACATGTGGGGTTACTGCCACTTGAACTGAACCTTAATCGTTTCTTTACTCTTCAGATCTTTTGTTGCTTGCCATTTATAGCTAAGCGTTATGTTTTAATAAAAATCAAAATTATATATGTGCATTTATACACATAGATACATTCTTGAAATTGCATTTCCCTTCATCCAGATGCTAAACTTGGAACAAGATAGAGTACTGTAAACAGAAAACCAAAGTGTTTTTAAGATGCATTTGTAAATTTTATTGGGTATTTTCTCTGCCCTTTTCTATTTTTAAATTGGAATGACCTGATTGGAGCTGTTTGGTTTTCTAATCTGCCAGACGTTTGGGTTGAGTTGTTGGATTGGATCAATTGGGTGCTAAGAGAAAAAGAATAAATTCAGGTTTGATTTTATTACTTATTATTTATTAATTAGGTCAAGCTAGCAAAACCTGGTAGAGGTGATGTGAATGTTTTATTGAAGTGGGTTATATTTTCTGCTGTTTGTTGTTCGGTTCTTTTATTATTTCAAGATAAAGCTCCTATTCAGAAATGCATGTGTAATCTTTTTCATTTAAGAGGAGGCCTTTGCTTCTCTATATTTGAATGATAAAATGTAAATCCACATTTCCTTTTTCATATTACCAGCATGAAAGCAGAGCGTGAAGATTGTGTTTTCTCCAGCAATGGCAATGAAGCTACCGTCTAACATTTGGATTCAACGCCAGCAGTGCCCATGTGGAGATTGGAAATGTTATATTAGATACGAAAGTGAAGATCAGGCTTCCGTAAGTGCCTTGATCGTGAAGAGTGAGACAGTGCCATCTCAATTGTCATCAGAATCTGTTTTCACCCCCTATGTTGGTCAAATATTCAAAAGTGATGTTGATGCATTTGAATACTACAGCAACTTTGCTCGGAAGAATGGGTTCTCAATTAGAAAAGCCCGTTCAACAGAAAGCCAAAATCTAGGGGTTTATAGACGAGATTTTGTTTGTTATCGGTCTGGATATAATCAACCAAGGAAGAAGGTCAATGTGGAACACCCTCGGGAGCGGAAATCTGTAAGATGTGGATGTGATGCTAAATTGTATTTGACCAAGGAAATTGTAGATGGTGTTAGTCAATGGTATGTGTCACAGTTTAGTAATGTGCATAATCATGAGTTGTTGGAAGATGACCTGGTGCGTTTACTTCCAGCTTATCGGAAAATACCGGAGGCTGATCAGGAACGCATCCTATTACTCTCCAAAGCTGGATTTCCCGTGAACAGGATTCTGAAGGTGTTGGAGTTAGAAAAGGGTGTACAACCTGGACAGCTGCCCTTTATAGAGAAGGATGTTAGGAACTTTATTAGGACTTGTAAGAAAACTGTTGAAGAGAATGATGCTTTGCTGAATGAGAAAAGAGAGAACGAATTACTGGAACTTCTCGAGATATGCAAGGATATGGCCGAGAGGGATTCAGAATTTGTTTTTGATTATACTAGAGATGAAAATGGTAAGGTTGAAAATATATCATGGGCATATGGTGATCCTATTCGTGCTTACTCCGTGTTCGGTGATGTAGTTTCTTTTGACACTAGCTATCGTTCTATTACCTATGGGTTACTCCTTGGAGTTTGGTTTAGCATGAACAATCATGGAAAGCCAATTATACTCAGCTGCGTGCTGCTGCAGGAAGAAAACTCACACTCATTTTCTTGGGCTCTACAGGTTTGTGGATGCAATTTCTTGTCATCAGTGTGCACCTACCTACACGTGTCTTTTCACAGTTTTCTTATTTTTAACAGAAATTTGTACAATTCATGAGAGGAAAGCATCCACAGACAATTGTAACTGACATAGATTCAGGGCTCAGAGATGCCATATCAAAAGAACTGCCAAATACTAAACATGTTGTATGTATATGGCATATTCTATCTAAACTATCAAGTTGGTTCTCGTTGCCCCTTGGATTGCAATATGCAAACTTTAAAGTTCAGTTTGATATGTTGTGGCATCTGGAGAATATAGCTGATTTTGAGCATCAATGGGATCTCTTGGTTGCACAATTTGGTCTTGCTTCTGATAAGCATATAGCTTTACTATATTTATATCGAGCATCATGGTCGTTTTCCTTTATTAGAGGTTCCTTTCTGGCTCGTACATTGACAGATGATTTCTTTCAATCCTTAGAAGCGTTCTTGAAAAGAATCTTGAGTGCACAGACATGTTTGCAAATATTCTTTGAACAGGTATTGTTTATTGTGCTACTCCTTGTTCTTTCTTGCTGGAATAGTGATTTATACTGGTTACGATACCAAACTATGTTGGTTTTGTTTCATGCAGGTCAGTAATGCTGCGAACTCCGGAATTCAAGCCAAAGAAGGTATGCAGTATTTACATATTAAGACGTGCATGCCTATAGAAGAGCATGCACAGAGTATTCTCACACCTTATGCCTTCAATGTGTTGCAAAATGAAATTGTGCTATCCATGCAATATGTTGCTACAGAAATGGGAAATGGTTCATATCTTTTGCAACATTACGAGAAAATGGATGTTGAGCGTCTTGTTAGTTGGACACAAGATGACAAGCAAGTCCACTGTTCCTGTAAAGAGTTTGAACATTCAGGAATATTGTGCAGGCATTCAATTCGAGTACTTGTCATGAAGAACTACTTTAAACTCCCAGATAAATACCTTTTACTTCGTTGGCGACTACAGAACTCTTTAGGTACTATATACAATGCACATTCTCAAGGCAGAAGCGAAGCTTGCGCCCAAGCCTTTCATTCTCTTGCTGCAACTCTCTTGACAGAGTCCTTGATATCCCATGAGCGTTTTAATTATGTTCATAGAGAACTCTCAGGCCTCCTTGAGCATGTCAGAACCATGCCAGTGGTTGACGAGTTTTCTATGAATATGATGACGGTAAACGAGGTTAACGATCCATAGATATTGTGATCTCACCTCACCTTATGTGTCTATTTAAGTTTTCCATTTCAAGAACTCAAAGATCTCGAGGAAGGAAATTGAGTACAGAATCCAGTGAACTCATCAATTTTCTCATTTCAACACCACCTATCAGAAAAAGTGGGATTCTTTATGAAAATCCCTGAAGCATCTGTTGCTTCGTTAGAGTTGTATTCTTTACAATGACTCTCAAAAATGGATACGCTAAAAGGAAATATTACTCTTTTTTTCTTCTTGTAAAAATTGGAGAAATATTGTAAAAAGTGAACTGGAAAGTTGTCTTTCCTGTTTTATCCATCAATTTGCTTCTAGTTTCAGTTGCCTTTGTATAACTAGCTATGAATAATATCCACAACTCTTGATTCATCATTCTACTTTGATTTGCAACTTGGATGCTGATTTAGTTTCTCTATATGAATGATAATTGATCGGGTAAACTGTGGCAAAGAGGACTTGTAGACACTGATTGGGATGGAAAGTTTCCATCTCAATTCTGAATAATCACTCCATTTGTCTTTTGAAAAACATTCCTTTATAGACTGATGGAAAACATTCTTATTCTTTCTGTCTGTTGTTTGTCATCAACTCGGAAGACCTCATGAATCTGTAGGGTCCATTGGAGGAAGTGGATCAAATACTGCTGAAACTCAGTGTCCCCCCACACTCACAAAGCAGGTATTTGGGTTTGTTTGGTTCCTAAGAAACATTTCATTGTGGAAGCATGGTTTCTTTGTTACCCCCATGTTCTCAAATCATTTTTACAAGTGAATTGTGTGTCTTCCACTGTTGCAAGTGATGCAATGGAGTGGAGAAAATAGTATGGTTGTTGAGCATGCGGCAAATGCATAATATTATTTTGTCAGATTCTCTCATAATAATGTGTTTGATCCTTGTTTGTTTTGTTCTTAAAAAGCAAAAGATGTTTGGTATAATGGGAAGATAATCAGTTCAATTAGAGAATTTTTATTTGATTCCATTTCTTATTTTAATTTTCATAGGTTCAAGAATGATGAGAGGAAAATTATTTTCTTTTATAGATGGTCTCATTCTACTTTGTCTATCTATTCATTCTTTATACTGTTTGTCTGCTAGGTCGTATTAAGGTAGTCTATATTTGTCTTATAGACATGCCACATTATCATTTCAAACTTATAAGAACAAAATAAACACAATCAGACCAGCACCAACAATAGAGCAATCTCAATCCTCTTTCAATGTAGAGGACAACCACCCAGGGAACTGAAAAACCCAAGAACCCCCAATGTGTCCCACAGAAGAAGACCCACACAAAACAACCCAAGTAAGGCGATGCGTAATCGAATTGCTAGAACGATTACAAAAAGAAAAATAAACCTGCCCAAGGCTTTAGGCTAAAACAAAAATATCATTTATGGTTAAGCAGCTTTTATCATTTCAAGGACGTTCAAATCCACCAAAATTACATTTGGCTTCTTCAGATGTAATGTAGAGCACCGTCGAAAACCCTCGTAGATCCTCACAGAGTATCACTCTAAGAAGTATCTGTTTTTAGAAAAATAAACAAATGACCACAATCAGAGTAATTCATTGGCAAATTAGAAACTACATCATTCAATTTTGATTTCAACTACTTTTCTTGAAAAAGTAGTGATAAAGTTCATGCCTTCAAACGTTAGATGAATATTTTGAATCGGCCAATTGAGTCATCAAAGATAGATAAATACTCATAAAATATTATAACCTCAAACTAAATGATAGGATGATTTTGATGAGATCAGCAAAAATATGTGATATGAATGAGAATCGGAATTACATCAGAGGTTGAAATCTTTTTGTTTGCACTACTTTAGTTTTATTTCATCCATGTTCAAGAAAAGGAGGATGATGTGCCAACTCATTATGCTCTCAAAACATGCTCACTTCCCCAACAAATGGTTTTGAGGTTGTCCCTACCTGCCTGCCATTACACCTAAAGCTTCTCACAAACTCACCCTCTTTCATCTATGGTTGAAAAACTAGTCTTTTCTCTTCTAATTTTTCTCTTAAACCCAACCGATTATCAACATGTTTTGGAGTAATTTTAGAATGGTTAAAATCATCTTTGTCGTATTTTAAATCACTATAAAATGCATCTTTAATCACTCAAAATCAATTTAATGTTTAATTTTACACTTTTAAATCCACTTTTCATACTATTAAAATTTATTTTAGATTATTAAAAACATTTTCTGAGTGATTTTGTGAGTGACAAAAGTAATTTTAAGATTATATATCATAAATCTCATCTTGTGAAAGTTTAGGTTTCGTTTGGTAACCATTTAGTTTTAGTTTTTGATTTTTGTATTTTAAGTTTATTTTCTCTAAATTTCTTACTTGGACTTTGAAAATATTGGTTTAAAAAAAAGATAATAAACCAAAAAATTAGAGGTAAAAAGCGTGTTTATAGGCTTAATTTTCAAAAACTAAAAACAAAAATTACATAGTTACTAAGTGGAGCTAAAGTTAACTCATTACACCTAACCATCAGAGCTGCCATTTAAACGTGACATGATGTAGTGTATGAACTTGTGAAAAGGAATTTCATTTGGTGCAATACTTAACACTAACTTTTGTTTTATGAACAATTTGAGAAAACTAACTTTTTTAAAAAAATTGGTTTATTTTACAATGAATCTTTTCCATTAGTTAGCAAATGCTACAAATAAAAGTGAAACTTAAGACTTAGATCCAACCTTACATCAATATATAGTTGAATAATCATTGATAGAACATAGTTGAAAAACCACTAATTGGTTCATCTATAATGACGGTTTGATACGACACGAACATAGTAACTCGACATATTGTGACTTTTATGTCAATGTTCACCAATAGGGTCAATTTTTTTGGCACAAAGAATACTTCATACTTGGAAAATTTAAAACAAAAAGACCTAAAATTTGGAGTCAAGTGATCCTTCCAAAGGAAGCTTCTTGTGGAATGGAAACAGAGAGATTAGGACAAATAATGACAGATAAACAAGGACACATAAACAAGAATACAAAAACAAAATAAGTAGAAAGATAGGGGACCAAAGACCAAACCCAAAAGATGCTGTTGACATCTCTACTTGTAAGAGAATTATAAGAGTGTTGGAACCATTTAAATATTTTATACCCAAATTTTAACATTTTTCTTTGTTTTGTTTATATATATATATACACACATTAACATATATATATATATGTATGTGTATATTTCTTCACCAAACATTGGATGAGGACACTGACTCATTGAGGCTTAACTTTTTCTTTTATCAAACTTATCCCTAAATGTACTGTTTTGTGGATGTTTCCTCATGGACTTGTCGAGGAAGTTAAGGATTAGAAACAAACAAATTCACTTTTTATTTTTTAATAAACAAAAAAATTAATAAAATCAAGAGTGGGTTGGTTTTTTTTTTTTTTTTTTTGGTTTTTGTAACTGTGAGATGTCATGATAAATGTCTTTGAACTAAGCAGTTATTCAATGTCAAAGGAAACATACTATATAAATGTGTTAGAAACTAAGAGGTCTGTAATTCAAATCTTCTTACTCCTATTATATTAAAAAAAAAAATTCTTTTCAATTTTGACTCATGATATTTTAAAAGTTTGAATTAAATATATTAGAATTTTAAAATTCCTTTCCAAAGAATTATAGGTTAACAAATTTTGTTGGAGTACCTAATAAAAATTAGGAAAAAGAACATATATATATTTATAAAAGGGTTGTAATCATTTAAAATCTCAAACTAGTAATTACATTAATTAATGTCATAAAATTTTCATAAGTAAATCAATTTAGATTCTATATTAAGATTTCAATTTTAAACTAATAAGGCATAATCGGCTCAAATTTATACTTCTTTAAATGTAGGGATTAACATAACGTTAGAGAGAAAAATGTTAAAATTAAATGGATAGTAACGGATTTCCTTTAATTTGAGTACTCTTTCATGTTCTAGTCTTCCTTTATTTTCCATATTCCCTCTATTTGTTTATGAAGAATGACACGATAAATTTTCTTGCCACTTTAATAAGATTTTGAGAGAGAGATAATTTATTTTATTAATTATAAATAGAATCAACGAATTATAGTTATAAATATGGTCTAAATTGAGTAAATTACGAAAGTATAGGATTTTACGAGAAAATCGAAACTTCTAAATGTGGAATAGGAACCAATTATATATAGGTTTAAATACTTCCTTAGTCTCTATATTTTGAGTCTTGGTTCATTTTTGTCCTTATCCTTTGAAAATATTCATTTTGGTCTTCATACTTTTAACTTTAGTTCATTTTGGTCCTTACACTATCAAAATGTACATTTTGGTCCTTGTACTTTGAAAAAGTGACCACTTTAGTACTTACATTTTCATTTTTTTAATAATTAAAATTGTCACTTTTTGAAAGTTAAGGACCAAAATGAATCGAAATTGAAAGTACAATGATCAAAATAAATAATCTGAAAGTACATAGACCAACATGAACTAAAATTGAAAGTATAGGGACCAAAATGAATATTTTCAAAATAAAGGAACGAAAATAAACTAAAATCCAAAATATAATGACCAAAGTAGTATTCAAACCTATGTATATACATTAGGTATTTTGTATAATTTATTTGGTTTCAATTTTTTTTTTTTTTGGTAGCAATTTACATTTCAATAAACATTTTCCAAAATCTCATTCACCTTCATATATTCAGAAACATTCCTTTCACAAAACCATTAGCACATCTTTTAAAATTCAAAGACAAAATTATGATAAAATGTGTGCTTTTTATTTATTTTAATTTCATAATTCTCTATCCTAATTATGCCAAAATGAAAGGTAAAAAAATTATTTCTATATCCAACTGAAGAGAAAGTGAAGAACAGAGTAAAAAATTACAAAGTCAGAATTTTTAATCATTTATAAATTCTCAGTTACAAAACAAACACTTGCTGTGATTCAAATTTAATTCCTTCCTTCATTTTTCTAATAAATTCTTCACATTTCTTATTCAATTCTTCGTCAATTTCCTCTTCTTCTTCTTCTTCTTCTTCTTCATAAAAATTGAATCTTTCTTCTTCATCTTCATCCTTTGTAATCAATTCTTCATTTTCTTCTTCTTTTGCAATCAACCCATTTTCCCTTTCTTCTTCAATTTCAACTTTGCTCTCAATTTTTCTGTTCCCATCAGCCATTGCAGCCCCTAGAGCTTCATTTCTGCCACTCTGTTCGTCGCTGGAGTTGCCGATAAGACCGGAATTTCGAACGATGAAGACAAGGAGGCCATTGCAGAGCAAGAACATGTAGTTCTTGTGGATTGTTGTAGAGATATAAAGGTTCAAAGAGTGGAGAAAAGGAAGGAGAGAAGAGTAAAATACCATTGCAGATAGTAAAGAAGCTGAGATCACTAACTTCATTGTGGAAATTTGCAAATTTTGAAGGATTGGATTGAAATTTTGGATCAAGATTTGATGATTTTGGCCAATTGGGTCAACTGGGTGTTTCAATTTTTGTGGAAAAATTGAAACTTTTCAAGGAAAAAAAAAGTTGTTGTGGGTTTGTGTTTTGAAGGAGATTGGTTGGAGTGGAATTGGGTGTGTTTTAAAGAAAAAAAAAACAATCCTTTTGCTCTATTTATAATGGTTGTGAAGCTTAGTGTGAACATATATGAAATGTTTATTTTACAATATTGCCCCTCCCATGTGGGGTGGTGTGCAATGATTTAGGGGTAATTTTGGTAGTGAGTGATGATTCAGTCAGTCAACTTTTTGTTTTGTGTTCATAAATACATATATATTTTTTTAAAACTTTATTCCTTAGATTATTATTATTATTTTTTAATTTTATTTAAGAAGACTTTCATGGGTGACTTTTAAATTTCTTTTGTACCAAAGGAAAAGGGATTTTTTCAAGTGACCTTGTGTTTGAAATTTATGAAGCTTCAATTGAAAATCTTCCATTGTGGTGTTGTTTATCGAAAAATTTACCTTTTTAGTCTTCGAGTTTTTAAAAATTTCATACGTTTGATTTTTATTAATATTTGAAATTTTAGATGGATATATTTAGTCTTAAATTTTTAAAATGTTCTTTTTTTTTTAGTCTTGTCTTTTTAAAATAAATTTATAATAGTATTTTTTATTATTTTAAATTGGAAATTAATTTTAAAAAATGATCTCATATAGTTTAAAATAATAATAATTACTTCAAGGACATTGATTTAAGAAGACTTTGACGGGTGACTTTTAAATTTATTTTGTACCAAAAGACAAAAGGAAAATTTCCAAGTGACCTTGTGTTTGAAAAGTATGAAAGCTTCAATTGAATATCTTCAATTTGTGATGTAATTTATTGAAAAAAAAATTACCTTAGTCTTTTTTATGTTTTAAAATTTTTGTGTATTTAAGGTGTCATAAGAGTGTTAGAGACGTGTCAATCTAGTTGAGATATCTCGATGCACTCCCTAATCCTTCTTGCCTTGTAAATATTGTTCAAAAGAGATTTTGTGTATTTAGTCTCTAATTTTTAAATCATACTTATTTAGTATTCGAGTTTTTAGAATAAGTGCATTTGGTGTTAAGTTTTCAAAATGTTCTTTTTTGGTCGCTGCATTTTTAATATAAATTCAATTAAAAGGCATTTGCAGTAATTTTTTATTATTTTAAATTGGAAAATAATTTTTAAACAATTACCTCATATAATTATATAAAATAATAATAAATAAATACTTTAGGGTCCTTTTAAACCAATTCTAAAAAATTTGGATATTAAAATTTACATTTGAAAACTATTCTAAAAAAATCTGACAACTAAAAAGATATGTTTTAAAAATTTAGAGACCGAACACTTACCTTTACTCTTCGAAATATAGAAACTAAAAAGAATTTTTTTTCCTAGTTTATATTTAGATTATGTTGAAGAGTGAGTTTTAGGAACTTGCATTGAAAAGTTTTAGAAACTTGAATTGAAAGAGTTTTATGGATTTGAAGTCTATAAATAATATGGTTATTTTGATTATAGTTAAATTAGTGGTTGTTAGGATTATAGTTAATCAATATTCAATTTTCAAAAAAATACAAATCATCAAATCATATCATTGGGGTAAGACGCACTTTTGATCTCGAATTTTGAAGTAAATGTCTATTTAGTCCTTGAAATTTCAAAACGAGCACTTCAGTCTCCGAGGATTGAGAAATGATTTTAAATGGTCTCTAAGACTACTTAAACCATTAGTTAACTAATGGTGAAATGAGGTGGATGTTAAATGATGAGTCGATCGGGTTATTTTGAAAATTTTATTAATTTAATATTACTTTTGTATTTTTTTTTTTTTTACACTAACGTGGACTCTCTTTTTCATTTCCGGACTCCATCTTCTTCAACCTCCTCCGGCGCCTCTCTAATTGCCAGCAGTTGTCGCCTAGTGGAAACGATGACATTTTGTGAAATGAGTCTGACGCTTGAAGAAAGTTGTATCAAATTTATGAAGCTGAAGGATGAAAGATTTCCTTAATGTCAAAGCTAGCATTTTCCTCTTTCTTTTTCCCACTTCCTCTCTCTCTCTCTACACTATCACTTCATCTTCCTTCCGATGTAAGAAGAGTCGAGGTTAATTAAGTAATATTCTAGGTTAATTCTCTTTTTATCCCTTCTTGTAATAAAACTCTATAAATAGGAACCGTCCCCCCTTGTATCAAACACATTATTCATTCTAATAAAAGATCCACAATCTTGATTCTTGGAGATAATTCTCCTTTTATCTCATTTAGACTATGTCAATTTGGTATCAGAGCACCCATTTGGGTCACGTTGACTGGCACCGGTGAAGACCAAGAAACTCTTGGTGACACCGATCACAAGAAGGAGCTTCATGAGTTGTATTGGTTGCCAAACAACACACATCTAATTAGGGAGAACCCTTGAAATTACAAAAAAGAAAGAAGAAATAAAAAAAATTTCAAGATTGCAAGAATGGACTATTGTCAATCAAAGATATCCAAGAAAAAATATAGCAGTTGGTGTAGGTAAGAAAATCAAATTTACTTCCAAAAATAATGTTGGAATTCTGACTTAAGTGATTCTGAAGAAGAATTTCAACATATTAATTTTGCCCATGCTCGATTGTCTCAAAGAACCTATCATTATCCACATTGGAAATTTGATTCTGGTGGTTCTAGTGACTTCGATAATGTTTCAAGAGTAGTTTGGGACGGAATAAGAAGGCGACAATATCGAAAAAGAGCCCAACGATCCAATCAAACCTATTTTTCAAGATATCAACAAAAAGATTGGGAGCTAGATGAATTAACGAATCATCAAGAATCAACAAGAATGGTTCTTTATAGCCCAAAAAAACATTTATGACTCAAAATTATCTTTTTGGTTATGAAACACGATCAAGAAACGTTGATTCAAGAGAATCAATAGATGAACCTTATACTCATTATGAGATTAAAGCATATTCAAGAATCCAACAAGATGACTACTTTGATCCCATAGCATTAGAGGAAATAAAGAAAACAACAAAAGAAATCCAACGTTTGGAAAAAATGACTCTACATATTGATCAATTTATTTGCATGAGTTCAAGAATGGATTGATTTCATATATCAAAGAAAAAACAAAGGAAACATGGTTGAAAATTTTTCAAATAGAAAATTTTAAAGATAAAATTGAAGAAAAACAAGAATTTGAAGATATTACTTTGGAAATAATTTCAAGTGAAGAAGAAAAATCCAACGAAGAAGATGGAAAAGAAGTATCGAACACCGAGCAAGAATTGAGCAAGAATAATGACACGTTGATTGGGTTGGAAATGGATCACCGAACTGTCAAAGAACTTGAAGTGAATGATAAAGAAGACGTGATTCTTGAATGATTCTCTCTAGAAGGTGTTTTTTTTTAATGATTGGTTCTTTGAATACGGTTTTGAATGAGCTTGATGGAAACATCTTTTTTGGGTTTATGGTTGATGGAGAAGTTCATCATTTGGTTGCATATTGTTTTTTTTCTTGAATTTATCCTTTTGATCATAATATTTTTGTTCAAAATATAGGAGGTTGGTTTGGTCACACTCCGTTGAACAAGTTTATTCCATTCTTTGTTTGCTACATAAATTTTTTCTTTTTAAAACTTGAAGACTAGTTTTTTCTTTTTTGGAGGGGTAGAATGATGTAAAAAAAAAAAAGGGGTTAATTGGGTAATTAGATAATATTCTAGGTTAATTCCCTTTTTACCTCACCTGTAATAGAATTCTATAAATAGGAACCCTTCCCTCTTGTATCAAACACATTATTCATTCTAATAAAAGAATCCACATTCTTAATTCTTAGATAGAATTCTCCTTTAGGCTACATCACCTTCCTAATCATCCTTCCCCTTATTACTCTTTCTCTCCTCCATTTTCCTTTCACATTTCAAGTTTATCTCTCTCACACAGTTTGTTCCTCCATTTATTAATCCTGTATGCTACTCTAAACCAGAAGGAAAATTTCATAAAATGACCCAGAAACAAAAAACTTTTGGATGACCTATTTCTAAAAGTTTTTCTATGGCCGATCTTTTTACCATGTGAAATACCAGTTTTACCCCAACTTTTAAAATCTTCTCAACCCCCCTACCTTCTTTCTCCTTCAACAATTTCTTCAACCATTGTATTCAATGCAATACTTGTTGGGATTGGTGTCCTAATTCTCCCGGAGTCTCGTTGTTTTATAAAGATACATATTGTTTAATGAATAAAATAATTATTATTTCATTCTGGCATTTACTCATATCCAATAAACAAAGTTCATTGGTTATCTTATATGAACTTACATGTATATGTGATATACAAGTGAATCATGCCTTAAGTGATAACCTAAATATGTCTGTAGTATAAGGATTAAGGTAGGATACCTAATCCTGGTGACACTACGAATACGACCCGCTTTGTAGAGGTTTGCAAGTGTTGCAAACTACTACAGATGGTAGATCCTGACCATTCATGTGGATATGTGCAAGCGGGGGTGTCCTATACAAAGAGTTTGTATAAGACCTAGACCATGAGATGACTAGACTCTGTATATAACGCCGTTGATACTAGAGACTTGCTTCTCACCTAAACGACCATAGGTGACACGACCTCAATCTTGAGTGTTTTGGAAACTCCTGCCTTTGAGGGTGGTCCTTTGATTAGTATGGGTAAGAGTGGTCAGATTGCCAACTTAACATGCCTACCTTTTTGGGATTTGTCTGATCTGGGAGCTGGGAACTCAATCCACAAGATGGAATTCACTCTTTTCCTGAGGCATGGATAAGCAGAGAGATTGTTCCCTTAAGGGTTGATTCTAGAGCTTGAACATAGTGGCCACAGCTTCTCTTTGGAAGAGAGGACTCAGTCATAGTAGGACTATGACTTATGTTCATTAGAGGAATCAGTGATACTTAAGGAGTTAGATGGAACTACAGGGGCATAACAGTTATTGGCCGAGCTGTACTTAAGAGCGATCTGTGAAGGGTTATCGCACTTCTGATTGGTTAAGATGGACACATAATATATCTGGTAAGGAGAGTTCAGCTGTCGGTCTTTAATGAAGTGTCTGGCAGTTAACGGATAGTAGATCCCGTGACTAAAGAGTTTAGTCAGTTATTCACGTACCATTGGAGCTTCGAACTACAGGTTCATAAGGTTCCCTTGGTAGCTCAATGGATTCAGTTGAAGATCAGTTATTGGTGTTGATTTGAAATGTTCAAATTGACAAAAGGTAATTTGATTATATATGATATCATCGGCATAATGTATGAGATACATCTAGTGGAGGATTAATTTAAATGAGATTTACAAAAGGTAATTTGATTATATATGATATCATCGGTATAATGTATGAGATACATCTAGTGGAGGATTAATGTAAATGAGATTTACATTAAGTACCATGAAATAGAAAAAGAACTATGGTTTATATGTTTCATGAGATGAAATATTAAAACTATAAGTTATAAATATAGTATGATAAGTTGGTTATCATTTATATTTATAATAATATCAATTATTGGATAATTAAATCTTTTTCTCTAATAACCAATTGAGTGGGAGGTTATTGGTGGTTCATGGTAACCGTGATATAAAAGGAAAATTAATTTCCTAATTTTATTAAGTTTTTGTCAAAATTGATTTGGAGATTTCTCTCTTAGAAAAAGAATCTCACGGTGCTTGTCAAGTAAATACGGATTTACTAAACGACGGCTTGACAAAAGGTAAACGATTGTGTAGTGTTTGTAGGTGACAGACACGCTACTAAACAATGAGCTAAACGATCGCTTAGCTTTTGCTAGATGATCGCATAGCTTTTGCTAAATGATTGAGCATCGACCTATACGATAGGTTTCAATCATCTCCCACTTGCCCAACGTGTACACGATTGTTGTTTTCTCTATCTTCTGCCTCAATCCAAGTCCATACAGAACCCACCCTCTGGATTCTCACACCAAGAATACCAAGGTAACCTTCTTGGTGATGTCATACTCAACTCGACGCCATCGAGGTTCTGTGGAGGCTGTTCGTGTTTTTGGGTGTTCGTGACTGAGGCGATCGCTGAGATCGAGTGCAAAATGTTCGTGTAGTGTTGCGGTCGTGTTGTTCGAGTGTTCGAGGTTGCTGTGTTTGACGTTCCATGAGAAAGGAGCGTGGGGACGAGTCTAAAAATGTTCGTAGCATTCTCCTTGTTTATTTTTGTACTTTTCATGGTGTAATTTATGTGTTGATTGCATACCACTTGTTTCTTGTTTCGAATTTGTAATTTGTAATGTTCATACATGATTGTAATTTGATGGAAATCCTCGTAATTGATTTCTTCAATTGGTATCAAAGCCAGGTTTGTTCTGATATTTCCCAAATTATAAACTCTGTGTTGAACTTCATTTTTAAGTCATGGTGGGTTTCTTAATCGTTAAGTGGCATTTGTGGATGAGTTGATGAATGTTTCGGGTTTAATTGCCTTTAAATTAAAGCTTTCTGTATTACAAAGTGTTAATTTGTAAGGGTCCCTGTGTTTTTTTGGGCATAATAAACTTTGCAATCGAGTTTGTAATTCAAAGAGTTTGAGTTAGTCGATCGTTCGTGATGAAGAAGACCAAGCGTTGGTCGTATCATGTAGCCTATGGTAAACGATCGTTGGGATTTAACTAAGCGATCGTTTAGATTTTTCTAAAGGATCGTTTTAGCCTAAGGTAAATTTAAAATCGGTTATTAAAAAATAATTTCTAAAATTGAATTGAAAAATGAAAAAATTAATTTGATTTTATTTTTAAAAATATTAATTAATAAAAATTATTAATTAAAAAAATAATTTAATATCAAAATATTAAATTAATCAAACACCTAATTTTTAACCATGAATCTTATTCAGTAATCAATATTTAAATCATATTTGAATATTTTAAACTATCCAATTTCGTTTAATTTCAACAAAATCATGAAGGAAATCGGACTCGAGATTTCCATGAGCAGCGGAAATAAGATTATTCCAAATTACAATCATGAATGAAACATACATTTACAGTCGTATAAAACAAGTGATTATACAATTAATACAGAAATTACAGCACGAAAACTTAAATGAACAAAGAGAATTACTCTACGAACATTTGAAGATGTGTCTCCACGCTCCTTTGCACATGACAGCTCGAACAGCAGCAACCTCGAATGTCTGATCTACACGACCGTAATACAGCACGAACACTTCGTGCTCATCCTCAATGATCGCCTCGGCCACGAACTCCTCAACAACAGCACGAATGGCCTCCACAGCACCTCGACGGTGTCGTGTTGAGTATGACACCACCAATAAGGCTACCTTGGTATTCTCGTTGTGAGAATCCAGAGGGTGGGCTCTGTTCGAACTTGTATGAGGTAGACGAAGGAGGAAACACCGATCGTGTACACGACTGGGCAAGTGGGAGATGGCGAAGTCCTATCGTATAGGTCGATGCCCAATCGTTTAGCTAAAGCTATGCGATCGTCTAGCAAAAGCTATGCGATCGTTTAGCTTATCGTTTAGCTCAGTGTCTGTCGCCTACAAACACTACACGATCGTTTACTCTTCGGACAAGCGATCGTCTAGCAAAAGCTATGCGATCGTTTAGTAAATACTTGTACGATCGTTTAGCTCGCCACTGCACGATCGTTTAGCTCGTCCAGCTGTCGTTTAGTAAATCTATATTTACTTGACAATGCCATGAGTTTCTTTTTGCCGAGAGAAAGCTAAAAAAACTTTTATGAAAAACTTCTAAAAATTAGGAAAACCATTTTCCTTTAAACTCACGGTTACCATAAAAAATATAATAACCCCCACTCAATTGGTTATTAAAGAAAAAGAATTAATTATCCCAATAATTAATATTATGATAAATATAAATGACAACCAACTTATCATACTATATCATAACCTATAGTTTTAATATTTCATCTCATGAAACATATAAACCATAGTTCTTTTTTCTATTCCATAGTACTTAATGCAAATCTCATTTACATCAATAATCCTCCAATTAGATGTATCTTATACATCAAACTGATTATATCATATATAATCAAATTATTCTCTTGTCAATTTGAACATTTCAAATCAAACACCAATCTGATCCTCAACTGAATCCATTGAGCTACCAAGGGGACCTTATGGACCTGTAGCTTGAAGCTCCAACGGTACGTGAATAACTGGCTAAACTCTTTAGCCACAGGATTCACCATCCTTGATTAGCCAGGACATCCACTAAAAACCGACAGCTGAACTCTCCTTACCGTAGATATATTATATATCCATCTTAACCAATCAGAGTGCAACAACCATTTTACAGATCGCTCGTAATGTACAGCTGGGCTCATAACCGTTATGCCCCTATAGTAACATTTGTCTCCTTAAGTACCACTGATCCCTCTAATGAACATAAACTATGACTTGGTCTTCTCTTCCAAAGAGAAGTTGTGGCCACTATGTTCAAGCCCCTAGAATCAGCCCTTAAGGGAGCAATCTCTCTACTTATCCCTGCTTCGCAAAAGTGAATTCCATCTTGTGGATTATTCCCAGCTCCAAATTAGAACAGTCCCCAAAAAGGTAGGCATGTTGAGTTGGCAATCTGGCCACTTCACCCATACTAATCAAAGGACTGCCTTCAAAGGCAGGAGTTCCCAAAACACTTAGGATTGAGGTCGTTCCGGCAATTTAGTTAGGTGAGGCATTGCAAGTCTCTAGTATCAACGATGTTATATACAGATTCTAGTCATCTCGTGGTCCAAGTCTTATACAAACTTTTTGTATAGGACACCCTCGCTCGCACATCTCCACATGAATGGTCAGGATCTACCATCTGTAGTAGTTTACAACACAAACCTCTTCAAGGTGGGCCGAATCCATAGTGTCACAAGGATTAAGTATCCCAACTTAATCCTTATACTACAGACCTATTTAGGTTATCACTTAACACTGATCCACTTATATATCACATATACATGCTTAAGTTCACATAAGATAACCAAAGAGCTTTGTTTATTGGATATGAGTAAATATCAGAATTAAATAACACTTATTTTATTTATTAAACAATGTATATCTTTACAAAAGAACGAGACTCCGGGAGAATTAGGACACCAATCCCAACAAATCAAACGTTAATTATATCGAATATAATCATCCAAACCCTAATTCGAAATTGAATATTTCAAATTCAAACCTTAATTGAAAATTTGAACACTTCAAATTGTAATCCTTAAATTCGATTTGAACATTTCAAATTGAAAGACTTAATTTTTTTTTATTTTGAACATTTCAAAATCACCCAATTCACTAATCCGAGGTGTTAATGTATTACGAGCTAGTAGAGAGACCTTATGGACCTACGGATCATGAGTTCCAACGATCTGAGATTAATTGGCTAAACTTTTTAGACCGAATTAATCAATATTCGTTAACTACTAGTCATACCATTATAGCTTGATAGTTGCACTCTCCTCATTGTAGATATATTTCTATTCACTTAATTTAACCATAACCAGTAAGTCGACCCTTCACAGGTTGTTCGTAATAACGACTGGGACAAATTCTATTTTACCCCTGAAATTACATCTCGTTCCTTAAGTTCCACTGACCCTCTAATGAACAATTGGTTTGTGATCCAATCACTAAATTGAATCCTTCTCAAGCCAATGAGAGAGTGGGGTCCCTTGTTCAAGATCTGGATTTAGTATTTAAGAGAACAACCTTTCTATTAACCCTCAATCGGGTAGATGTGAATTGCATCTTACACCCCATGTCCCTAGCTATCTACCCGGTCTTAACCCTGAAATGGAAGGCTTATTGAGCCAGTGCTGTTGAGTCAACCCCCACCTATGCAAATCTAAGGATAATCCCAAATAAACAAGAGTTCATAGTTAGCTCAGGATTAAGGTCGAGTTACCTAGATCATCTATTCGAAAGTCGGTCTTAAACAGTAAAAAACGTTATAAAGTAAGAGTGACTTATTTATTGGTTCGATCTTATGCAAACTCATTGCGTAGGATGCCCCCACTTCTTATGTTTCCACATGAACGATTTAGGATTACATCGTTTGTACCAACTACAAAGTGGGTTGCATCTGATAGTTTTACCAAAATAAGGTACCCAACCTTATTTATATACTATAGACCGTTTTGGCTATTTACTCAAACTTGATCCATCTTTTTATATCTCCACATAAAGTTCAAGTATTCATGTAATAGTCATGGATCTTAGTTTATTGGATTTAGTCTTTATAAGTGCAATTTACATATTAAACAACTTTATTGAATAAATGTCAATAACATCTTTTATTGATAATAGAATATGTTTAATTTTAAAAACTGCAAGTTTTAGGACATACAACCCAACATAATATTCCACAACATTGTCTTCACTAGATGAGAATATTGAGCCATGTAACCTGGCAGACGATAGAAATGAAGATTTGATTGGTCACAACATCCAATCTAGATATACTCTATAGTTCGATTATAATAATGTATATGGACAATCTTCGAGACCACAAACAATTCTAACACCTTCCATTCACATTCCAATCTAATCTGATCCCATCCTACCAGTTTCGATGCCTTCAGCCCAAATGAATTCCACTATTCCAACCCAACCATTTATAGATATGCCCAAACCATCATAGGGCCCATCGTAATACGGCCTCATCACAAACGACTGTCTATAGGACGATGATATAAAGGTTGGTTAGAATTTTCTTTCGAAATATGACTTATCAGTTAAATTGTCGATTCTTGCAATAAGAAAGAACTTTGACTATCGTGTAAAAAATTCTAAAAAGAGCTTGCTAACTGTACGGTATTCAGTGAAGGAATAAGTGGAGAGTTTGTGGAAAAAATTAGAAAGACGTGATTCCTTCAAAGTGACAGAATATTTGAGCGTCCATATGTGCACTCTTGAGATGAGATTGGGTAATCAACGACAAGCAAAAAGTAGGGTTATTGGATATTTAGTTAAGTTCAAATATGATCAAGTTGGTCAAACATACCACCCAAGGGATATAATCAAAGATGTCCGACAAGATTATAAGGTGAATGTAAGCTACGGAGGGGCTTACTGTGAAAGAGAGTACGGATTGGTGTACGCACAAGGATCGTCGGAAGGATCATATGCTCTTGTTAACGCATATGATGAGGCACAGAAACTTGCAAATTTGGGCACGATCTTTGAGGTTGAAATAGAAGACTAACAATATTTTAAGTACATCTTCATGGCATTCAATTTGTGTATTAAAGGATTTTTGAACTGCATCCACCCTGTAATCATTGTTGATGGCACCCATTTGTATGAGAAATACAAAGGTATATTGTTAATAGCAACGTGTAATGATGGCAATACCAACATTTGTATGAGACCACAACATCCTTGTGACACTACAAATATGTCCTGCTTTGTAGTTGTTACAATTATTGTAAAGTGTTACAAATGATCTGGTCCTAATCATTCATGTGTAAACATGTGAGTAGGGGTATTCTATGCAAAAAGTTTGTATAAGACCGGACCACGAAATCTATAGTCTCTCTATATAATACCATTGATAGATGAGACTTGCATTTCATCATAATGACCATAGGTGACTTGACCCAAATCTTGAATGAGTTGTGAACTTTTGTCTATGAAGGCAGTTCTTTGATTTGTATGGGTGAGAGTGATCAGTTTCACCGACTCAATATGTCTACCATTTTGGGATTCATTTGATTAGGGAGCTGAAAACACTCCTACATAAGAAGGAATTAACTTATTCTCTATAGTTAGAGACTGTAAATCAATTGCTCCCTTAAGAGCTGATTCCGAGGCTTGAACAATGTGGTACCACACCCTCTCCTGGCTCGAGAGGGGTTTGATCATAGTTGGTTTATGATTATATGTATTTTTAATTACATAAAATTTTCATTATGTAATTATATGTATTTTTAATTACATAAAATGTTCATTTTCTTTAATAAATATCCTCATTATTATTTGGAAGATGAAAAGAAAAGTTCTTTCATCTTTCACTTGCACTATTATAAATACTCCAAAATGTGTTGGAGTTGTAAGGTGTTGAAAATATTGAAGTTGTTAAAGGTTTTTTAAAAGTGTTTTTTCTCTAAAAAAAAATCGTTCCCTCTCTAAATTATTCAAAGAAACCCACAAACTCTCTGCGGTTCTCTACCCCAAGAATACTGAGGTCTCCATGTGGTGGTATCTATTGTTTTCGTACACTTGTTTCTGTGTTTTTTATTGTTGGTGTTCAAAGTTTTTGGAGAGGAAATCGTAAAAAGACTAGTCTTTAAAGGTATGTTTTCTGAATCTTTTCTTCTTCTTAATTTCGATATATATGTATTCTTAGTTGATCATGTGTATTCTATTTTCGTCATATATATTCTTTACGCGTTATGTAAAATTAAAATTAGAATATGATCTTTCCCGCAATGGGTATTCGTGTATCCTTTCAAGACTGCCACATTTTTGTTCTCCATTACCACACCATTTGGTTGGATCTTTAAAGAAATTCCTTCTCGCTCCATGAAGGATCTTGTTAAAAGACCGGGCGAAATTATAATTGTTGGCTACCAATAAGAAGTAATTTCAACTACACTAATATGTACCATGAAGCTCGAATCCACCACAATGAACCGATATTGAAAAAGTTCAAGTCTGGAGTGTAGCTTAACCATGTTGGGTTGTATGTCCTAAAACTCGTGGTTTGTAAACATTAAACGTATTCTATTATATATTAAAGTTATTATTGAGGTTATTCAGTAAAAATGTTATTGAATATGTAAATTGCACCTTTTGACTTTAAATCCAATAAACTAAGAACTCATGGCTATAGCATGAATACTTGAACTTTATATGGAGACATAAAAATGAATCAAGTTCGAGTATATAGCCAAAACGGTTTATAGTATAGGGATAAGGCTGGGTTAGCCTAGGGACACTATGGATGCAGCGCACTTTGTACTTGATACAACGATGTGATTCTAAATCATTCATGTGAAGACATGCGAGTGGGGGCATCCTATGCAATTAATTTACATAAGATCGGACCATGAAATATTCACTTTTACTTTATAACGTTATTTATTGTTAAGATTGATTATTTTAATTCGATGACCTAGGTAACTTGATCTTAATCCTGAGCTAGACATGAACTTCTATTTATTCGGGATTATCCTTTAATCTGTATGGGTGAGAGTGGCTAAATATTGCTGACTCGATAAGCCTTCTATTTTAGGAGTAAGACCGGGCAGATAGCTGGGAGACATAGTCCTACAAGATGGAATTCACTCTTACCCGATTCTAGGGATAATAGATATGTTGTTCTTTTAAGTGCCGACTCCAGATCTTGAACAACAGGCCACACCCTCTCATTGTCCTGAGAAGGACTCGGTTTGGTGGTTGAACCATAGACCAATTGTTCATTAGAGGATCGATGGGACTTAAGAAGCAAGATGTACTTATAGGAGTAAAACGATAATTTAGACGCAGTTTTAATTACGAACAACCAATAAAAGATCGACTTACTAATCATGGTTAAATCAAATAGACAAAAATATATGTACAGTGAGGAGAGTGTAGCAACTAGACTTTAGTGGAGTGTCTCAATAGTTAACAAATGTTGGTTAATTATGTTAAAGAGTTTAGTCTGTTAGTCTTAGATCATTGGAGCTTATAATCTATAGGTCCATTAGGTCCCCCAACTAGCTCATATCAGACTAAACCTTAGAACAGTGTGATGAGGAAATTTAAAACATTCAAATTCAATTAGGAAATTATTGTTAATTATATGCGATATAATTAACGTTTAATTGTTGAAATTGTTGAATTAAACAAAATTGGAGAGTTGTAAATATTTAAAATTAATTTAAATATTGTACACGTGAATGGAGATTTATGTTCGAGATTGGTGTTTTATTAGTTTAATATTTGATATTAAATTAATTTGATTAATTAAATAGTTTAATTATTTATTTGAATTAATTTATTTAAAATTATTTTTAAAGAAACTGATTTCATTTAAATTTGATTATTTGAATTAATTTTATTTAAAATTAAACTTCATTTTAAATTGAATTTTGTGAAATTCTATTTTAAAACTGAAATTAGAGTTAGTGGAAAAATCTAAAATTTCCCACTTTGATTACCACCTCAAATCCCACTATGGTTAATTTGGTGTCAACATTAGGTGCAATATGATTGTATGTATTTCCTCTCTAAATTGAGTAAAAATTGTTGAGGAAAAACTTCATGCAAGTTGATAATTTGAAGAAGAAATTGTTCTTCCAAATTTCTACACTAAAACCATTCTCAAGCTCAAAATTCCCTTCATTCGAACTGGTCATATATTTCTCTTTATAGAGAAATTGAAGAGGCTATACAAGGATTTTGTTGAGCCTAAGAGCACTAAAATCAGTAGAGACACTGGAATCAAATATTTAGATGAAGTGATTTTCGTAGCAGCCCCAGCAAGATAATGATTACATCACAAATTGGATCCCACAATTCATTCTAAGGTCGGAGAGTAGCGAAGAAGACTCTAATAGTGGTCCACAAAGTGTTCCTGATCAGAATTCGTCCAGGGATTGCACCAATTTGGAGGTTCTTCAAAGATTGTCTATTAAAACCCTATTTCTCTAAGTTATGAACATGCATGCTTTAATCTTAAAATTAATGTAGTTAGAGTGCTTAGAATCCTGATTGCTTCCGCATGTACATTGTTAACTCTTATAAACCGATAATATCATTGTAAGCGATCAAGTATAAAACCATAGACGATCGTTTATCTATTCCTTAACAATCATTTAGATAATCATAAATGATTGTTTCACTAACCATAATGAGGGTTTAGATAATCATAAATGATCGTTAATCTAATTATAAGCAATCGTTTAGATAATCATAAACGCCTTAAGATAATCATAAATGATCGTTTAGTTAATCATAAGCGATCGTTTAGCTAATCATAAGTGATCATTTACCTAATCCCAAACGATCATATATATAAAACTTCGACGATCAAATAAAAGAATTTAGAATTACTCATACCCCCAATCACCCATGTGTTCTTCTCAAATGTTTTGAAGAAATCTTTGGTTTGGAAGGTATACCCCACCGTTTGCTCCTCATTCTTTGTTTTTGGATTGCCCCTCCATTTTTTATATACCGACCAAAAAATATTTGGGACTAGGAACAACAAGTCATAGATCTAACGAGCTTATGGAAATGTCGAGGATAGAGACCAATGTGTTAGGTTTATCACCCTTGTGGTGGTTTCAGTTCTCTCACAGGTGGTCGAGGTTCATCTATAAGTTGTTAAGAACCTCTAGGTTCATCCTCTTCTTCTATAGACTCGCTCTTTTTATTTAAAACTTTTTTTTTTGTCCTTTTGAACTCTTTTGGTGAAAATTTGGTTGCCTTCTTTCTTTTCCAATGATCAGGGCAATCAATTTTCTCCTGCATTTAAATTCTAAAACAATGAATATAATGTTAAAATCAATTATGCATAAATGGTTGTACCTCATTCTCACCGATATCCTTTTGAATTACACTTCTACTGACTTTGGCTTGTAATTCATCTACGGAATTGGAGTCGAAATGGCTTCTCAAATTGAATGGTTGCGAGGGAGTTGCTATACTTCAGCTGATAGTTGCACGGGGAGTTGTTCATCGATGGGTGGATCAACTGACGGCTCCATGACAATTTGATCATTAACTTGATCATCGAATTCCGTTCTTCAATGGCTTATCATCCATCTCTAAATCCACCAAACCATGTTAAGATGTTGGCTAATCATGTTGGGGGGTTCTTCTAACATCACCCCCTTCTTCATCCACCTGCATGTATTAAGATATTGGTGGATCATGGTGAAGGCTCTTCTAACATCACTCCTGCTTCATCCACTTGATGCTCATCCTCACCATCTCTTTAGTTATGCTTATCATCATCATCACCATCATGTTTCTCATGATTAGCCACTTCTTGTTGATCAAACCATCCATCCTAAATACACGAAAGACTTGTTTAGGAATAGTTAACATTAATCTAAACAATCACTTAGGACTAGCTAAAAGATCTCTAAAGGATTGTCAAGACATACTAAACAATTGTATATCAATGCATAAAATACATACCAGACGTTGAACTAACAACTTTATTTCATTCAGTTATTGGGTAATGTGTTCACCCATTAGACTGATTATAACTATCAATTTTGCTAGATCCTTGCAAAATTATGATATTTTCCCTTTCAAGATCTTATAAGACCTTGTGCTTGTGTCTTCCTAAGGATTTAGAGTTCTTGTCTGAAGAATCATGCCTCTTTTTTCCTTTATGACGATTAGTCATGTCCCTCATGTGTTGATCTGACTCTATATTTGGTTGTAATGAATGCTCAATCACAGGCTGCACAAATGGATGTGACTGAGGAGTTTCATGCTCATGAGTATATTCATCGAATAGTTCATGACCCCTAGACGTCTCCTGACGGTCAGCATGGGTATCGAGGAGTGTTGATTAGTGCTATCATCATGTCTTATTTGGTCGTCCGCTTGCATCAGTTCCACCTCTATTAGTCAATATTCCTTGTACCTCATCTCATCTAATGTTGGTATAAGTCTCGACACAACAATATTCTGCATGTAAATGATGTAAACAAGTCAGTACATATGAAATAAACTACTAATTACTAAACGATCGATCATGAATTTTCTAAATGATCATTTAGTCAAATTTAAGCAATCGTTTAAATAACTTCTAAACAAACGCTCATATTAATCTAAACGACTGTTTAGTCAAATTTAAGCGATCGTTTAGATAATTTTTGAACGATCATTTAGATTAATGTGAGCGATCGTTTAGAACTATGAGAATAATGTTTAGTGTGATTTATATGATCGTTTACTACAATATGGGCAATCTTTTAATTAACTATACGTGATCGTTTAAAATTTGTAATAGATGCTTACTTTTTTAGGTTGAAATACATTCCTATCCAACAATTTATACGATGAAGCCTAAGAACACATCCACCTAAGAATTCGTGGTTTTGCCTTCTTACTCACTTTGTGGCTATAAACTTACTAGATGTTGACAGTTTGTCGTAAGCCCAAACCTACAATATGGAAGAAAACATTTGATAAACATACATAATTTATCACAAACCCATTGAATACATATTAAATTCAAGTGGAAAAGCAGTTACGCACCTGGAATGCAAGTAAAAATTCCTTTATACGGTAATATGTGACGTGTTTTTGATTTCTGCTTTCTTTATATCGTGCGACTCCTTCTTCCCACATAAAACGCACTCCATACTATTCAGCAAACGTTAGAATATGACAGTCAACTAGTCATAATGCCTGAAGACTTCAGTGTCATCAACAATCCCAAATATCTTAATGTCAAATTGTGTTTTTTTTTATCTTTTTCCATCATCACAACTCGATGTATAATGCCAATGCAACCTTCACGACATCTTCACCGTTTGTAAATCTGAATTTTTTGAAGGTGGACTCAACATCCTTTCAAAGTTTTTCCTTATTCTCATTTGGGTTTTTCGATCCAAACAATATATGTGGTATTCTCTCACCGCTTTCATCTATTTCAATTGTTTCATTGATTGGTCACAACTCATCTATCAGATTAAAATCATCTTAGGTGAATGTTACTTTCTTCCCTAGTAGGTTGAAGCTTATAACATCTGGGTTCTGATCTCTAACCTCTTTTAACAAAAAAAAAAAAAATAGTGGAATAGTTGCCCATTAAACACAAGGTCCACGTCCAGCTATGGACTAAAACACATTTTTCTAAACATCACCATTTGCTTTGTGGTGAGTTTTTTCTTAATCAGGTCATTCATTTTATGGACCATACAAGAGATGGTAGTAGGATATTTCTCATCAGGGATAGCCATCTTAGTAACTGTAACAAACATATGCATTGCAGTAATAAGTAGAAGATCACTTAATAAAACCTAAACGATCACTTGCACAAAAAGTAAACGATCGTTTATCCTAAGTTGGGCGATCGTTTAGCCTAAGTTGGGCTATCGTTTACCTAAGTTAGAATATTGTTTGACCTAAGTTCGACGATCTTTTAACCTAAATTGGGCAATCGTTTAACCTAAGTTGGGTATTTGTTTAACCAGTTGGGCAATTAATTTCGTTAAACTAAGCGAACTAACCATTTTGTATGGGTGAACAGAAAAATCAACATGCATTGAAGGAAAAGAGTAAAATACCTTAGAAATCACTAAAATGGTGGTGGAAAATGTGTAGAAATGATCGACAAGCAGTGAAAATTTGAAATCGAAGATGATGACGACGTCGAACACGAAGGAGAGTTGAGAGAAACTGAGAGAAAATCGAGAATAATGAGAACAAAGATGTGTCGTTTGGTATTTCACATGTACTCACGCATATCCTTTGGTTTTAAAAAGTTGGGGTAAAAGTGGTATTTCACATTAGAAAAAGGTTCGTCATAGAAATTTTTTAGAAGGAGATTGTCCGTAGAAAAGTTTTTTGTTTTTGAGTTATTTTATGAAATTTTACAAATTTGAAATAGAGCACATTTTGTGTGAGAGAGTGATCACATTTAGGAGACGTTTGGATTAAGGTTTTGTAGATACCTAAGAATAAAAGAATAAAGGATGTCTGGAAATAGAATGTATGGGAATAAGATGTCTGGACTCAAATATGACTATATTTAGTTATGTATAAGAATGTGAATAGGATGTCTGGGAATATGTTATACTTTTCTATGTAATTCTAAAGTATAAAAATAATAATAATTAATTTCAATGTTAATATAAAGTATAAAAATTAATTTCAATGTTAATTTTTGTTTGTTAATTTATTTTTATTACATTAAGTTACTAAATCAATTTTCAGCCATTAAAATTTAACTAAATTTACTCACTAACCATCCAATTTAATATATTTATTATCAATTAAATTTTTTATATTGCACGTTTATAGTATTAATTTTTATTAAAAAATATTGATAATTAATTTAAATATCTATTTTCTTTTTTTCTGTTATTGATTGAAGAGTTAATAAACTAATTATTTAATGTCAATTATAAGCAATATATAAACAAAAGAAGTTGATATAAACTAATTGATTTTAAATCATCAAACAATATTTTTAATTTAAAAAAACTATGATTATAGATTAAAACTAGAAGTACAAGTGTACAAGATTTTTTAATTGAAAAAATTAACTTATTTTATTCGTAATTGATTAATAAATATTTTTTAAAGACTAATTAATATTTTATTAAATAATTTATGATATTAATATATATTACCAATAAAAATGGATTTAAGTAATTATAATCATAGTTATTCATATTTTTTTAAGAAAGATTATGGTTTTTCATATTAATTCATAATAATACAATAAATTATTATATTAATATTATTATTAATAAAATTAATTATATATGTCAGTTATAAATTTAACTTAAACATACTTATAAAAATTAAACATATTAACTACTATCAACAAAAAAGAATAACCAATAGAATGAATAGATAAAAAGTAAGAGAAAGAGAAAAATCATTAGAAATGGAGAAAATCTTAATTTATTCTAAAAAATTTGTATCAAAGACGGTGATAGAATATCATTTTTTATTCCCACCTCTTATTCTCGGGAATCAAACGGACCATAAAGGCTTTAAAGGAATCTCCATTCTCTTCTTTTCATTCCTCTGGTTTAATCTTTATGGTGGCTGCCTCATTTCTCTCTAAACATCATAAACAAACCAACAAGGGCTGTTTCTTCACAATCTTCCTCTTCCATTGACATTAAGAACTGGTGGTTCATCGACTGAAAGGTAAAAATTTCCTGATCCATCTTCTTTTTTCGATAATGGGGTTTCTGATTTCCGATCCCTAAATTTCATATTGTTGATAAATACATCAATTATTACTACTCAAGAACAGAGAAAAATTTTCTGCCGCTCTTAGTTTCATTGATGTGACTCTGGCTCTTTCTCCTTGCCTTGAACTCAAAGCTTGGGCTCTCCTCTGACTTCGTCGCATTAAGATGTTGTCTATATGCTTCGAGATTTATTTCTAGTTTCAAGATCGCCGGCGAGGATTCCGCCGGCTTCGATGGGTCCTCACACCAACTCTCCAGAGACCGAGTTAAGCTTTGTGGATCGTCTGAGTCGCACGGATGCGACTTGTCGTTGGGAAAATTGTTAAGAGAGTTGGGAAATTTTTTAGAGATTTCAAACAACCTTAGATCTAAAGCTCATTCTTCTTCGTCGTTTACCTGCGATGGTCATCGTCGTTTCCACTGGGCGGCCACTGCAACAATCAGAAATTCGCCGGAGGAGGTAGAAGAAGATGGAGACGATGAAAAGAAAAGAGAGTCCACGTCATTAAAGAAACTAATATTAAATTAATAAAATTTTCCACATAAACCAATTCATCATTTAACGTCCACCTCATTTCACTTTTAGTCAATTAACGATTTAACTAATCTTCGAGACCATTTAGAATCATTTCTTAAATCTCGGAGACTAAATTGTTCGATTTGAAACTTAAGAGACTAAACAGACATCTACTTCAAATCTCGTTGACCAAAAATCTATTTTGCCCATATTATTATTACTATTTTTTTTAATAATATGTGGAGTGAGAGATTGAACTACAAATTTTAAGGTTAATAGTACAAGTTCATGTTAGTTGAGTCATGCTCAGATTGACGATGATATTAATTTTTACATTACAATTGTTTTAAAAACGTATTAATATATGAGCATAACAAGTATATTTCCTCGATCAGGTATTTATAAGTGGGGAAATCAAACTTCTAATGGTAATTTAAATATTATGTGAGTTAAACTATACTTATTTCGACTTCTGAGATATTAAAGACTCAAATCTCTTATTCTACCCATCATCAATAAAAAATATTGTAAAAGTTTGGAGGGAATGTATTGGTTATTTTAAATCAGTTTACTTATTGTGAAGTTATTTTTTCTTTTCCTTTTTTTCTTTTTTTTGGACAAAACAATCCTCAATAAATCTTTTGTGTAGTTATTTCTTAAATTTAATGATTTGTGTAAATAGATTATAGAACTTAGAAAATACATGATAAAAATTAGAAATAAACCAAATAAAATGAAATTGATTGAAGCGTAATCACAAAATATTTTCCTAAATAACTTATGGGAAATAAAAATATAGAATAATGACCTAGATAGAAATATAGCAAAATCACTCGAATAATTCTTTTTTTTAAAAAAATTATTTCAAATGATAAAATTGTTGAAAATATTAATAAGATATAGTAAAATTTCAGTGTCTCACGAATAAACATTAATAGAAGTCTATTCAATCTAGATGCTGTTAGATATGAATAGTTCTAAAATTTTGCTATATTTTGTAAATATTTTGGTTCAATTTTTTTATATTTAAAAACAACTCATTTATATTGCAAAAGGAATATAAATTATATTCGAAACTTCAAAAAATAAAAAAATATTATTAATCAATGGTTTATTTATAACAATTCAAGATTTTTTTCCGCTTTTAGTTTCCTCTTGACTTCGGGTGGACTTGGAATAATAAAATATATAAAGCTAAGGTGGACTACAAATGTGAACGAAGTGATAGAAAACATTAAAAAACAACTCTTTTTTTATGTTCACATTTTGTTAGGTATATTACTATTATCCATTAATGGAAATAATTAAGGCCCATTTAGAAATATTTAGTTTTTTCTTTATTTTTGAAAAATTAAGCCTATTTTCTCTCCACTTTTCTATAATGATTTGCATTTATCTTAAGTACAATGATTAAATTCTTAGCCAAATTTCAAAAATAAAAAACATTTTTTTAAAAGTTTTTTTTTTTTTTTTTAGTTTTCAAATTTTGGTTTGGTTTTTTAAATCATTGATAAAAAGTAGATAATAAAGAAAAATAAAGTAGTATTTATTGACTTAATTTTTAAAAACAAAAACAAAAAACAAAATGGTTACATTAGCCTAAGATATTGTTGGATAATCATTTGATTTTTTTTCTAAAAATTTAAGTCTATTAAAACTCATTTAACCTTTAAATTTTTTTTATTTGCTATCTACTTTTAATTCATGTTTTCAAAAATCAAGTCAAATTTTAAAAAATTTAAAAAAAAAAAAACAGATTTTAGAATTTGGCTGATAATTCAATTTATATATTTAAGAAATATGTAAATCATTATAAGAAATTGAAAGGAAATGAACTTAATTTTTAAAAATAAAAAATAAATAACGAAATAGTTATCAAACAAGGTCTAAGAGATCGATCAATTCGTTAAAATATTATATCATTTATCCAAAAGTTAAAAGTTGAAGTTAGAATTCTCACTTTAGGTAGAATTCAAAAGATATCTACATCCAAAACTTTTTGATCCATTTAGGAAGTTTATTCAAACATTCCTTATTTATTTATTAACAAATCCTTATTAATGGCTAATGGTAAATAAATATGGATTTGTTTGAATTAATTTCCTAAATAAGGTAAAAAAAAAAAAAATTATTTTGTCCCATTGACTAATAAATAAAAGTTACTTTTGAAATAATCAAAATGGTTTAGATTTATGATCTATCACTAAAAAGTTTATTATTAGAAAAGTGATTCTAAAGTGATTAATAATACTTCACTTAAAATCCTTTTGAATTGTTTGAAGGCATCGAGTTGAATTCTGAAGTCTAGAGTTGGTATGTCTTTGAAGATAGGAAGCTTATATTTGAGGTGCATAGTTATTAGAAAATAAGTGTTTTAGATACATAGTTGAATTATTAAGTCAGAAGTATCTAGTACAGCTTTCTGTAATCGTGGTTATTTTTGTTTGCTTAACTTTTTATTTAACCTTCAATTCTACGCATATTTTTCTAAATTTTTAACCTTCAATTTTTACAATTTTTATATGTATGAGTTGTGTAGTGATTTCACTTCTCCCAACTAACTCACAAGTTTTATAATTCAATGTCTCCTAAAATTAAACATATGTGACACTTGAATTTGAAGAATGATACCCTTTTTGTGTTGTAACTTGTAAGGTGATCATTGGAGACTAATAGACATAGACATACATATATAGTTTAAGAAACTAGAGGAGATTATACTAACCTTTTTTTTCACATTTATTGGTCTCATTTCCATATGATTCTTGGTCTCCTCTGATTTGATATATTTTTAGTTATAGATTGGATGGATGCCTCGAGTTGTCGAAGCGAGTGTTAGGATAAATCTCTCATTACTATCACAAAAATAAACTTAAAAAAAAAAAACAAAAAAATTAAAAGAAAGTAATAAAGCTGAAAACATAAGAATAAACGTGAAAAACACTAAACCAAATAAAAAATCGAGGATAAAAAAAATTTCACGATATGAATAATTATCATAATCACACACAAATCTCTTCTGATCTTAATTACAAGAACACTCTTTTAAGCGCTTCAAATTGGGATGGATCTGAAATCAAAGACATAAATTCCTTTTAGGGGTTATTTGATTGGCACATGCATCCAAATCTCATATTTGTTTCACAATTTTTTTTTTTTTTTATCATTTTTCTAGGACTAAGCTATTCCGAGGTATCCTCATTTTCCTTTCTATCTCTCCAAATGTTTTTCATGTTATACATAATTTCACTTTGATTATATTTATTTAATTAATTAACATTAATTTAACAAAAATAATATAAATATTTATTTTAATAAATCAATAATAATCTATTAAAATATTTACTTAACTTATTTTTACATATAAATTATTAATTTATTAGTCAACAATATCCTAAATATATTTAATTAGTACATTAGGATGAGTTAAATTTAGTTAATACAAAAATTCATTTTTTAATAATAATTATTTATTACTTTATTTTTTTAATAATCAAGGTAATTATTTATTGAGATTAATTTTAATTTAACCATCCATTACGAACATATAATTATTATTGATTATTTATAATCAGGTAAATATTTATTATGATAATTTTTATTACTTAATTTAAATTAGCATATCATATTTACAAAACTTTTTTAAATTTTTTTTACTAATACATCATATTTTTATATAATATATTATTTATTAAATAATTATAAAAATAAAATTACTAATGTTGAGCTTAATTAATTATAAAAATGATCGAGTATTAGATTATAATTAGTATGACGTTCATTAAATACATTAATTGATTAACTTTATTTATTAATTACTCAATTTTCAAATACTTATAATTAAAATTATTATTTATTCATAATTAATTATTTTTTATTGATATATTTAATGTTTTTTATTATTTAATTTATTAATTTATTATAATTATATAAGATTTTCATGCTTAATTTCATAAATTAAATGCAAACATAATTTTTTATTTATGGAATTTTGATATCATTCTCATGTACAACCAAACACAATCATCTTTGATTCCCAAACATCCTATTCTCAGACATTTATAAAACCTC
The DNA here is from genome assembly GCF_009727055.1 of Benincasa hispida. Classification (NCBI taxonomy): domain Eukaryota; kingdom Viridiplantae; phylum Streptophyta; class Magnoliopsida; order Cucurbitales; family Cucurbitaceae; genus Benincasa; species Benincasa hispida. Next base: position 50,917,524 of record NC_052353.1, on the reverse strand, counting down.
AAAACCAAATAATCTCGAGGTTGTTTGATTTAAGGTTTTATAGACGCTTGAGAATAAAGGATGTCTAGGAATAGGATCCTACAAATGAGATGTCTGAAAATCAAAGATGACCATGTTTGGTTATGTATGAGAAAAGTTATCAGAATTTTATGAATAAAAATTTGTTTGTACTTAATTTATGAAATTAAGTTTGAAAATCTTATATAACTTTAATATATAATCAATTAAACAATAAATATTATTCAATATATTGATAAAAATTAATTAATTAAGAATAATAATACTTTTAATTATAAATATTTAAAAATGGAGTAACTTATAATTAAACTTAACCAATTGATATATTTAAGAAACATCATATAATTATAATTTAATATTTAATCATTTTTATAATTAATTAAATTCAATATTAGTAATTTCGATTTTATTAAATAATATAAGAAAATATATTTTAATAAATAATATATTATATGAACAGTGAAAAAATGAGACAAAAATATGATATATTAATAAAGAATACGAAAAAAATATTTTATAAATATGATATGTTAATCATGAATGAAATAATATAAATTAATCGTAATAAGTAATTAACTTATTATAATAATCAATAATGATTAAATGTCTATAATGAATGATTAAATTAAAATTAATCTCAAGTGAAAGAAGCAATATCAATTAATCCTAATAAATAATTAATTGATTATGAATAATCGATAGTAATTATATTTTCATAGTAAATGATCAAATTAAAATTAATCTCAACAAATAATTTCTTGATTATTAAAAATTAATAAAGTAGTGAATTATTCTTATTGAAAAATAAATTTCATACTAATTAAATTTAGCTAATCTTACTTTACTAATTAAACATATCTAAGATATTATTAGTTAATTAATTAATAATATAGGTAAAAAAGTAGTTGCATTCCTTTAATATATATATTTTTTTTATTCTGAAGGTAAGTTAAGTAAATATTCTAAAATATTATTATTGATTTATTAAAACAACTATTTATATTAATTAATTAATTATGTTGAATCAGATAGAGGGGAAAAAGAGAGAATAGTTCTTGAAGGGAATAGAAAACGTGGAAAATGAGGATGTCTGGAATAACTTATTCCGAGAAATATGTTTGAAAACTGTGAAACAAATATGGGATTTAGATGTTTATGTCAATTCCCAGGTAGAAAACTCTCCAATCAAACGATCGCTTTCTTAAATGTTTCTGATGTGAGACAACTACTCTTTTAATATCTTATCAAAATCCGAACAACCACAAAGAGATTCTTTATAAGTTTTGGGATATTAAAGAATAAATTGAACAAAATTGAAGTTGGGCTTCAACCAGGTTTTAGACAGAACCAATAAGGAGATTATTCCTTACCTTCTTTGGGATGTGTATGGGCCCTTTTATCAAAATTAAGAAAGAGCATGGAATAGGAGTATGACTTGCACTCAAACTAAAACTATCTATCTGCCAACGTTTAAAATATAGATGATGCCTACGAAAATATCGAGATTTTAATTTTATAATAGTTTTGATGAACTATCGATAAAACTTCAATTTCGATGAATATTTCGGGAAAAAATTTATAAAAACAAATTTAAATTAGTAAATACGCATTTGATGATTTTTAAACAAGTTAAAATATCTATTATTTGTATTATATTTACATTTATGATATTTTTTTGCTTAATTATTATGTTTCGTGGATTTTTACTAATTTAATCTTATTTCTTCAATCACATGCACATGTAGTAAACTTAGTATTTTTGTCTTGTACAATAATTTGAGCAAGGTGTAGAGGGAAAAAGAAGTCAACAATGGTGGATGAATGTTTTATTTAATATCTAGTCATTTATCGTCGTCCATTATTATTATTACTATTATTTTAGAATAATAAATGGAGGTAAGGAGATTCAAATCCCCAGCTTAATGAAGGTTGGTCATCGTCATCAATTATTGATATATAGTTCCTATAAATCAAATAATTATATTTTTGTCCCCTTGATTTAGGATTACTTTGATAATTCAAACTATATATGATTAATGAGTTGGACTATTCTTCCTTAAAAAACTTGGCAATTCAAATAGTTCAAACATTAATCTTGAGATTGCTTTTATGAAGTTCATTTTTCAAAAAAAAAAAAATAAAATAAAATAAAAGGAAAAGAAAAGAAAATGGTAATTTTACACACACCTTAAGAAATATAGCTTTTTCATTATCACTTCCCATCCTAATTAATTTAAAAGAATTTACGGGTTAATTCAACTTATTTCTCAAATTTTTTTCCTTTTCAAAAAATTCTTATATTCTGATTCAACCAAATATTTTAGCAATTTTTTTGTTTAGCAAAGCCAATCTAGAGATCTTTACACATAACAAAACTATAAGACCACCAAATCATCATCAAAACTAATGATGAAAATAATCGTCAACATGTCTATATATTCGTCGATATATCTATAAATCGAAGAATTCAATATCGATATTAAATATCCATAGATATCTCCTACATCTTTTATAAATTTTCGTGTTCATGTCATCTATTTAGTCCAATATGAATAGGAATACTAATAACATATGCATAACTCAATTTGAGTAAAAACAACTTTATTATTCATCTAAATAAATTCTACAAATTTCATGACATACAGAAATATCTGTGGGTATCGATATTTTATCGATATATCCATCTATACATCTATAAAATTGAAATATCAATATCGATATCGACATCTATATTTTAATTTTTTATCAAAGCTAATGGTTTCTATTTTCTCCTTTATTTATCATTTTTAGGTGGGGCATATATATATTAATAATACGTAAAGAGTTGACCTCGATATATTACAATAATGTGGATAAAGATGTATAGTGTGAACAGAGAAAATTTGTACTACATAAATATTTTTGAAGAAAATCCTAATTCAAATTCTTTCCTCTGAATATTTAATGAAATATTCATTCATTAAAAAATTAGCCTTAGTTTTCAAGGTCATCCTAATTTTTTTTAGTTTAGGAATCGGGAGAGTTGAGATTGAACCATCCATCTTTAGTATGATAATTGATGTATTTATCCACTAACTTTATTTAGATTTATCGTGTCTCTCCAAATTTTGCAAAATCTTATTTTTGGTTAATAATTAATTAACATAACATTTTTTCCCTACTTTAAGATTCACCAATCCTACTCCTTTTATATTCATTTGTCTAATTTTAGTATATTATTTTTAATAAACCTTAAATTTAGTCCATCAAGTAGCAGTGTTCAAATGACCCGACAACCCGAACAATCCGTACTATCCAACCCAAAATGTAAGGGTTGGATTGGGTTAATTTTAATTTTGGGTTGGATTAAGTTGAATTTTTATGTTTTTTGGGTTGGGTTGGGTTCGGTTACATTTTTAAAAATTTGGGTTGACCCAACTCAACCCGAGTTTCTAATATTATNATATTATTAAAAATATATATATATATTATAACTCATATATATTTTTATGATTTTTGTATGAAGTTTGTGATAGATATCTTAGATTTTGATATTTAACATTTGAGTTTTATGAAATTTTAATTATTAGTATGTGTTGTACACAAATTTAAGTATTTTAAATTAATAAAAAATGTAATAAAAAAATAAAAAAAAATAAAAAACCCGATAACCCAATCCAGTCCAACCCAAATTTTAAGGGTTTGGTTGGAGACCTTATTCCAATCATTCGAGTTGACAATCCGACCGACTTGAATTTTCGGGTTGGTCCAAAAAATCCTCCAATCCCATGTACAACCTACCATCAAGTAAATTTCTGTCAAAATTATAATAACCATGTGAACTCTCATATTAAAATTAAAGACTCTGTCTTTGGTTGATACCATATGTCACCTTCTTACATCACTCAGAATACCTTTGTAGATGCGTAAAGAAATGAAGAAACTTTGTATATAATATATATATAAATTAAGAAAACACCATAATCTTAAATGATTAGTTTAAATAATACTATGATTATTATACTTTTTGTTTTAGTTCATTTGGATCTATATACTTCCAAGATGTTCATTTTAGTTTATAACTTTAGTTCATTTTGATCTCTATATATTTTTTTTATATATATGTGAGTGTCTCGCATACCTTAACTAATTTCACGAGACAATCTCTCTGATCCTACAATATTTGGGTGTCAAAGAAACTTGTAGGATATTAAATCAGGTAGGTGATCACCATGGATTGAACCATGACTTCTTAGTTTTTTATCAAGGTTATCCCCCTCTATTTACCACTTGACCAACCCATTTTGGTCATTGTATTTTTAACTTTGGTTCATTTTAGTTCTCACATCATTTTTAAATAAACAAAATGGTCAATGGTTGAAAGTTTAAGAAACAAAATGAAGAGCAAAATTAACATTTTAAAAGTATAACGACCAAAATGAACTAAAGTTAAAGATGCAGAGACCAAAATGAATATTTTAAAAGTATGTCGATAAAAATGAATCGAAGTGAAAAATACAAGGAAGAATGTAGTATTCAAAGTTAAATAATTCATATTAGTCAAAAACATGAAATTGACCAATATGATAGTATTTTCCCCCACCTAGTTTGTACAAAGCTGAAAATTTTGAATAAAAGTACTTTAGTTACCAAGACTTTCAAACCATATTAGCTATAATTTTCCACGTCAAGTGAATACTCAGCTCTTTAAAAATCAACTTGCCTTTACAAATCCAAAAACTTCAGAACTTTCCCTTATATACCAACAACAAGATGGAAGATATCAATTACCATTACACCACCATGAAAATGAACCCATCATTTTGCTCTCTGATTTTCTTGCTATCCATCATCTTCTCTTCAACTCATTGCTCACCAGCAGCTTCATGCCAAACTTCAGAAAGGTCTGCCCTGTTACAGTTCAAGAACACCTTCATTGCTGATTCATCTTGCTCAGATTCTCTTCCAATGGTTGCTTCTTGGGGAGTTGACGGTGAAACAGATGATTGCTGTTCATGGGTCGGCGTCGAATGCAGCAACCAGACCGGAAATGTCGTCGGGATCAACCTTGCCGGCGGATGTCTCTATGGTTCCATTGACTCTAACAGCAGCCTCTTTAGACTTGTTCATCTTCAAACACTTGTTCTTTCTGACAACAACTTCAGTTTCTCCCAAATCCCTTCAGGTATTGGACAACTTTCTGATTTGAGGCATTTGGATCTTGGTAATTCTGGGTTTTCTGGACAAATTCCTTTAGCAATTTCGAGGTTATCTAAGTTAGAGACTCTTCGTCTTAGTAGTGTTAATTTATCTTCTGCTGTTCCAGATTTTCTTGCAAATATGTCTTCTCTGATGTCTCTGAGCTTAGGAAGTTGTGGGTTGACTGGAATTTTTCCTCAGAAAATCTTTCACTTACCAAATTTGCAACAACTTGTTCTTCCATACAATCCAAATCTCTCTGGTACTTTCCCTGAGTTTAACTTTAACAGTTCTATTCAGAGGATATGGCTTGAACAAAGTGCATTTCATGGTGAAATACCTTCTTCCATTGAAAATCTTAAGTCCTTGACTTCTTTAAAGTTAGGAGACTGTAGTTTTTCTGGGATAGTTCCTGCTTCACTTGGTAATATTACTGGACTACAGGAGTTGGAACTTCATTCAAACAACTTTACTGGTCGAATCCCTTCGTCATTTGAACGCCTAACCGAGCTGAATCGTTTATTTCTTAGCTATAATGAGTTTAGTTATGCAACTTTGTCTTGGGTTGGTAAGCAGAACAAGCTTGTTTTCTTGGGTCTTTCTGGGATTGGTTTAAGTGGTACCCTTATGCCTTCTCTTGGAAATTTGACCAACATTGTTCAGCTACTTTTGGGTGAAAATCGATTAACTGGTGAGATTCCATCTTGGATAGGAAATTTTGCACAGTTAACTGATCTTCATTTGTATGGAAACAAATTGAATGGTTCAATTCCAAAGTCTTTTTCTCAACTTACCAAACTGAAGCACCTTTATCTTCAGTATAATCACTTGAATGGAATTGTGGAATTAAGCATGTTTTTGAAACTTGAGAACCTTACTGAACTTCACTTAACTGCCAATGATTTAACGGTTCTTGACGATCAAGTCAGTAGTCGAAATGTAACTCTTCCAAAGTTCAATCTTTTAGGACTTGGGTCCTGCAATTTAACTCAGATTCCAACATTTCTTGAAAATCAGAATGAGTTAGAGGTGTTAGAACTTGGACAGAACAATATTCAAGGCCAAATACCCACATGGATGTGGAGCATGAGCAGAGAAAGTTTGAAGGTTTTGAACTTGAGTCACAATGCCCTAACCGGCGTAGAAGAACCTCGAAATGCTTTTCCCTGGGTTAATCTTTATGTCTTAGATCTCTCTAATAACAGGTTAAGAGAATCGTTTCCAATTCTACCAGCCATATGTAAACTAAGCTCACTTGTAGCCCTTGATTTGTCAAGTAATCTAATGAGTGGTATGCTTCCACCATGTATTGGAAATTTCAGTTCTTTGGATATTATGAATTTCAGAGAGAACTTGCTTAATGGAACTATTCCTGATAGCTTCAGAAATGGGAGCAAACTAAGGTTCCTTGATTTCAGTCAGAATCAGTTGGAAGGTCAAGTACCAAGATCCTTAGCCAATTGCAAGATTTTGGAGATCATTGACTTGAGTGACAATCAGTTTACTGATGTTTTTCCCTTTTGGATTGGAACTCTTCCAATGTTAAGACTTCTAATACTTCGATCGAATCACTTCCATGGACAAATCGAAGAACCTGAGACCAATATGGAGTTCCCCATGTTGCGAATTGTCGATTTCTCCTACAATAACTTTTCGGGTAATCTCCCTTTGAAGTACATAACTAATTCAAAAGGAATGGAGATTTTCAACACGACTGCATCTACATATCGAAACACATTTGTTACTTTCGCATTCGACTATGTTTGGGCTCTTGAATTCTTCTACTCCACCACAATAACCATCAAAGGTTATCAGAGAGACTACTCAAGGATCCAAGATGTTTTTACGAGTATCGATCTCTCGAGCAATAGATTTGAAGGCGAAATACCAAATCTTGTCGAGAATCTAAAAGGTCTTCAATCTCTCAACCTTTCCCACAACATGCTTACTGGCCCCATCCCACCATTGATGGGGAATATGGTTCGACTTGAATCTTTGGACCTTTCACACAACCAACTCTCAGGACAGATACCGCAACAACTCTCACGGCTTAATTTCCTTGCAATATTTGACGTCTCTTACAACAACCTCTCCGGTCCAATACCTCAAGGGAACCAATTTAACAATGTCGACAACAGTTCATATGTTGGGAACGTGGGATTATGTGGAGATCCATTGTCAAAGAGATGTGGAGATTCCAAGCCACCTTCGTCAGGCTCTGATGAGGGAGAAGATGAAGGATCTGATTTCCACATTGGATGGAGGACAGTGTTGATTGGATATGGATGTGGAATGTTGGTTGGAATGATTGGGGGGAACTACATACTTACAAGGAAGCAAGATTGGTTTGCAAAGACCTTCAAAATTTCAACACTCAAAAAGTGGGACGACTCAAGGTGAAGGAGAGACGGAATTGGCAAGATAATTGAAGAACAGACTGCTGCTTTATCCAACCTTTTTTTTCCCTGTTTACTCGCATAAAGATATAGTATTCTTGATGTAACACATAAAATAGCATAGGGAACTTTGGTTTATTACACTTGTAGAAATAGTACCATAATACATCTGTACTACATGTATATTTAAAATAGGATTTATGATTCAATGACATCTTAGGAGGCGTACCTCTACATGTACATCAAACTTTGACCGAGGTGAAGAATATGGTTGATGAAAGATCTACCTCTAAAGTTGTATCACTTTTTACTTCAGAAATTTCACCTTCATCAAATTGTATCCAAATTTAGATAGTTGTTGTAAGGAAAAAACAAAGAGCATTTTTATGTTTATTATGAATTATATGTGGCTAGTACAGGATTGATCAAACTTTCCAGAGTAGGAATGCTCGTTGTTTTGCATCTCCATTTTTTTCCATACCTTTGAAACACATGGCCTTGAAAACTCATGTCATGTAACGGTAACAACGAAGTTCAATGAGCAACCGGGGTTGACATTTTGAATGAAGATCTTGATTCTACATATAAAACAGAAGCAACTTAGCTTTACTTCCACATCCCCAAGTTTGGAATTCCCTTCAGCTTAGATCATGGAGATATCACCATCTTTTTCTTCCTCCTATGTGGTTTTAGTGTCAGCTTTGTTTTTTTGCTATAACTCATTGCCTTTCCTCTACTCATCCATTGTGCCATGATGAAGAAAGGAATGCCCTTCTGCTGTTTAAGGCAAGTTTTCAGTTTGACAAGTCTTCTAATTGTTCTCACGCTTTAGCAAAGACAGGTTCTTGGTGAGTCGATGGTGGGCGTAGCGATGATTGTTGTTTGTGGCGTGGCGTGGAGTGTGATGAGACAACGGGTCATGTGGTTGGCCTTGACCTCAGCAGTGATTGCCTCTATGGTTCCCTTAACTCCAACAGCAGCCTCTTTCAACTTGTTCATCTTCAAAAGCTTAACCTTGCACTCAATAACCAATTTCTCTGAGATTCCTACTAATATCCAAAAATTTTCTTAGTTGATGATTCTCAACCTCTGTGGTTCTACATTTTCAGGACAAATTCCTGCTGAAATCTCTAAGTTATCCAACTTGTTGGTTTTAGATCTGTCTTAAAACATGGATGTCTCTTCAGGAGAAGAGTTGTTGGAACTTAGAAATCCTGATTTCTATAGTTTTGTGGCAAACTTCACCAAACTTGAACATCTTAGTCTTAGTAAGGTTGATATTTCATCCACAGTCCCAGATTTCTTGGCAAATTTATCTTCTTTAGAATCCTTTCGCTTGACTGATAGTGGGCTGCAAGGTCGTTTTCCCTTCGAAATATTTTGGCTTCCGAAACTAAAGATACTCGAAATACCATTCAATTCAGAGCTCGTCGGTTATCTGTCTGAATTCAACTCGAGCAATTCACTTGAGGAATTATGTCTCAAAATCTCGGGAATTACCAGCAAAATACCACATTCAATTGGAAATCTGCATTCCTTGACTGTGTTTGATATATCAGGATGCAACTTTTCAGGAACTGTTCCTTCTTCACTTGGAAACCTCACTCATCTCAAGATATTGGTCCTTCATTCAAACAAGTTCAATGGACAAATTCCTGCTTCCTTCAAAGACCTTACTCAGTCAAACTTTCTTCATCTCAGCTCCAATTATTTCACTGATGCAACCCTGTCTTGGGTTGGTATGCAGACCAAACTTACATATCAGCCAAATAAAAAATGAAACGATGTATAGTGTTCCATCTTCACTTTGCAACTTGAGTTCTCTTATTCACCTTGACATTTCTGACAACTCCTTTGGTGGTTTGCTTCCTGGTTGTATGGGGAATTTCAGTTCTTTGGAAGTTCTGAAACTGAGTGATAACATGCTCCATGGAAGCATTCCTGACACGTTCATTGGCGAAAGCAATCTACAAGACATTGATTTCAGGCAAAACCAATTTCAGGGTCAAGTTCCAAGGTCTTTAGCAAAACTGTCAAATGATGGAAAATATAGACCTCAGTCACAATCAACTGACTGATGTTTTCCCCTCTTGTTTGGGAGCTCTTCCAGAGTTGAGGCTCCTCATGTTGCCATCCATTCGATTCTACGGGATTATCTAAGAGCCAAAACCGGACAATGACTTCCCAAGATTGCACATTATTGATCTTCCTTATAATAACTTCTCAGGTAACCTACCACTCAAAAGCATCAGTAATTGGAATGCCATGAAGATTATTACCCCAACTACAAAATCAACATATATGAAAGCAAACAGTACATGCTTCTTTTTTGCAAATTATGCTTGGGCACTTGAATATTATTACTCAATCACCATAATCAATAAATGAAAGAAGCTTCTCCAAGATTCAAGAGGCTTTCACTAGTATGGATCTCTCAAGCAAAAGATTCGAAGGCGAAATTCCGGATCTAATCGGGGAATTAAAGGGCCTACATTCTCTCAATCTGTTTCACAACATTCTCAGCGGTCGAATCCCACTGTCATTAGGGAACATAACACAGCTTGAATCTTTGGATCTTTCAAACAGCAAGCTTTTGGGAAGATTCCTGAAACACTGGCTCAACTCACTTTCCTAGCAACTTTTAGTGTCTCTCAAAACAACCTCTCAGGTCTAATACCAGAAGGAAACTAGCTTAACAACATTGAAAGAAGTTCATATGAGGGAAAGGTAGGATTGTGTGGGAAGCCATTGGGGAAGAAATGTGGGGAATCTGAAGCTAAGGAACCATTTTCTTCAACCTCAGGAGACGATGACGAAGCCGAAGCGTCGTTGATGTTTGATTTCGGTGGGAAAATAGTGTTGATTGGGATATAGTTGTGGGGTAGTGTTTGGAATGGTAGCTGAGGATTATGTAATCAAGAGGAAGGAAGCATGGTTTCTGAGGATTTACAGAGTTGCACAACCAAAGAGAAAGGAGAAAAGAAGAACAAACCATTGAAAGAGATGCTAAAGTTCTAGTTTTTCAAATTGCAGAATCAAAGTGAGTTTTATGATAATTTCTAGAATGGTAAAAAGTGCTTTTTAGCACACTGCACAGCACAGAGGTAGTCACAATAAGCATTGAATGACACTTCTTCTAAAAGTATTTATACAAATGTTTCACTTAAAAGAACATATTAAAGGCATCTCAAATTCACTATAAGCATAAATCTCCAAAAGACTGGATTGAGTGTCAGTACCATTTGTATTTTGTTGCCCTCCATAGCCATGTCCAGGCAGCCATCAATCCAGAAGAACTTACTTGTGCCAAAGAAAGAGAAAACACTTATCAATAAAAATAAAGTTTAAATATTAATCTCGTCCTTATACTTTTCATTTTTATTTATTTTAATCTGTATATTTTTTAACGTAAATCTTAGTCTCTATTAGTTTCAATATTTGTTCATTTTGGTATTTATACTTTCATAACTATCTGTTTTGAGTCCTCGTACTTTTAAAGAGTGACCATTTTTGTTCTTCATTTTCATTTCCATCTCAATTCTTTCTAAGGTAAATTATAAAAATTACCATTGAAGTATGGTGGTTATAACAATTGCACCCCTAAACTTCCAATTGTAAAACTAAATCCCGAAACTTCTAAAATGGTTAAAATTATACCCCTAAACTTTTAGATGCAAAAATTAATTAAACCAATCTATAATCAATATAAAAATTAAACCCTTAAACTAATTTTGTAAATTTGAAAATTAAATTCATTTTTCTGAATTTCTCGATAATGTCTCCCTCTCCTTCTTCCTCTCTTCATACCTTTGACATCTTTGCCTCTTAGGTCACTCTCTTACACTTCAATCTGTACTTTTATATATATATATATATATATATATATAGTACTTGGAGAACTTCGTGAAAGGATATCGATTAGTTTGTGCCAATTAAATTTTAAAAGTAGAGATAAAAATAAAATGGTCACTTTTTAAGAATACTGAATCAAAGCAGACCATATTTTTAAAAAGTAAATAAACTAGAATGAATAAAGGTTGAAACCTTGGATGAATGGAAACCAAAATAAACCGACTACAAAGTATTTGAACCTAAAAATAAAGAAAGAAAGAAGTAAAGAACAAATTACTAAGCTCATGCCAACCAGAGTTTAGCTCCACCAACATGTATATGTGCTAAAGACCAAGAGGTCCGTGGTTTAAATCTCTCACTCCAAATTGTACTAAATAATAATAATAAAATACTAAGGTCCTACTTGGTAATAGCGTGTGAACGTGATTTTCGATATCTTAAATGAATTAAAAATACAAAAACTAGACTTGAATCGATAATCTTCTCCTTGAAGGAACACTCTGTTCGCACGAGGTTTCCGGAGAAACCTAATTCGTGGAATTTGAACTTTGTATTTGTATTGGTTTCAATATAGCAAGTACAATCTCTAATATAATAATCCTTTGATGCGTTCAAAATATTTTGATTTGTTTATCTTCTTGGATGATTGGCCTTTGGGAAGGACTTTAGTCGAATTCTCTTTGGGCTCTCTGGAGTGTAGAATTGCCGACCTCCACAAATAAGGAGAGCTCCTCTATTTATAGAGTTCTTTGTTGGGTCTCGTGGACTTGGGCTTGGTTGGTCCATGAGCCTGATTAGTTGGACTTGGGCTTGGTTGGTACATGGGTCTGACCTTTAGCTTAATTAGTTGGATTTGAGCTTGATTTGATATTTTGGTCCAATTCAACTCATTTTTGGGTTTAGTTGGACTTTAACCCAAATATTAATATCAAATTGAGTAAAATTAATCTTATTTGATTCAACGGTCATGATGAAACCACGTGGTGTCATCGTAATTTGTCTTCAACCTCAATTTGGGATACATGTCAACTCTCGATTGGTCCCAAATTTGATTATTTAGAATTTCTTCATGAATGATGTGACAATTTGTGATTGGTCCAAAATTTCTTATTCAACACACTCCTCTAACATTTGGAAATTCTCTACAAAATGACTATAAAGATGTTGACTATAGAAGTGAGTTTCGAGTCCTATTTGTATATCATTTAATATCTCATATTAAAAGATTTAAAAGATTTAAATCATATTTAAATATCTTCCACAGATTTTCTTTAATTTGAATCATTCAAATTAAATAATTAATTATTTGAATCATATTCAAATAAATTAATTCTCCATATTGTAAAGTTATAATTTGAATCTCATTAAAAAAAAACTTTATAATAAATCATATAATTAATTATATCCCACATATTTTCCTCATAAATTTGAACATTTCAAAATTTCTTTCAACATATTTGATCCTTGTCGATCCGTGGTGAGTTAGTAAGGGGACCTTATGGATCTAAAGATTATAAGCTCCAATGATTTCATTAACTATAGGCAACTACTATAGACCCTGCAGAGTCTACAACGCATATACAAAAGCAATTCGGATCTTAAGCACTCTAACTACATTAATTTTAGGATAAAGCATGCATATTCAAAATAGGAAAATAGGGTTTGAGAATACAACCTTTGTAGAAACTCAAAATTGATGCAACTCCTTGATTAATTCTGATCAAGAACACGTTGTGGACCACCACTAGAGTCTTCCCTACTATTCTCCGACCTTAGAACGGATTGTGGGATCCAAATTGTAGTGAGATTGAAGAAAATTTAGAGAGTTGGAAGAGCTTTTGAGTGAAGAAATTTGGGAGAACAATTCTCCTTCAAATTTTTGATTGTATGAACCTTTTTTCAAATTAAATTTCTTCCATTTATAAAAGAAATCATGCACAAGAAGATTAACCTCCAAATGACACCAAAACAACATGCAATTTAAGTGGGATAGGTGTTTAATTAGTGAAAATTGTGGGATAAACCCACTAACCAAAAATTCCATTTAAATTTTGATTTTCCAAAAATCAAATTAAAAAGAATTTTAATTTTAAATAAAATTAATTCAAATGATTAACTTTAAATAACTAATTCATTTTATAACACTTATTACATAGTCATTCTCCATAACATACCTCATACATTTCATAATTTAATATAGTAACTTATATTAAAATTTATGAAAACCAACATGCATATTATATATTATCACACTTATAACATACTCTCAATGCATGCAACATACTTTTTTATGGTGGGATTTTAAATTTACATGATATACTTTATGCACAAACAAGATTTAATTTAATTAAACATACATTTATAATTCATATTAATTAAACACACCTGAAGTGGACCGGTTTTGGCATCCTAAGCAAGCAAATAGCTAAATTATTACAATAATAATTCAAAACTGCTCCAAACTGCTTCTAAACACTTCAAACTAGCTGAAAAACCCTTGAATTGGACCTCCAAGGCACCAAACCAAGCTAAATTGGATCGGAATGAGCTAAACTGGGCCAAGTCGGTCAAGTTGGACTGCTAATCTTCGTGTGCACATGTTTCTGCAAATGCTGAAGAATAGCGTCACTATGCTGCCATGATTTTGAGCTCGCTAAAGAACAACTTCGTGGCGTTGTTAAAGGAGTGTCGCGGTGCCGCTTGACAGAAGCAGCTTCCAATTGTATTTCTTATTGCACCGTGCTCCAAAAATTTTCAATTACAACTTAATTTCAACTCTAATGACTCTAGCAAATTTACAGACATTTTTTCACACATTAAAGCCCATAAACAAGCGGTTAATTACAACAGAATTGAAGGTAAATCTAGATACCAAAATTGTAATGTATCCACTTTAGCCACCACAACATTCATCACATAATTAACACTCATCAAGCTAAAATTAATGCAAATTGAGTGCTTAAATCATGCTCTGATACCAATTATAGGAGTTTACAATGCATAATGAAGCAATTAGGATATTAAGTATTCTAACTACATTAATTTTAGGATTAAAGCGTGCATGTTCATAATAGGAAAATAGGGTTTGAGATTATAACCTTTGTAGAAACTCAAAATTGATGCAACTCCTTGGTTAATTCTGATGACGAACACGTAGTGGACCACCGCTAGAGTCTTTCTCATCATTCTCCAACCTTAGAATGAATTGTGGGATCCAAATTATGGAGAGGTTGAAGGGAATTTAGAGAGTTGGAAAAACTTCTGAGTGAAGAAATTTGGGAGAACAATTCTCCTTCAAATTTCAGATTGCATGAACCTTTTTTTAGATTAAGTTTCTTCCATTTATAAAAGAAAAGAGGATTAACCTCCAAATTACACCAAAACTACATGCAATTTAAGTAAGATAGGTGTTTAATTAGTGAAAATTGTGGGATAAACCCACTAACCAAAAATTTCATTTAAATTTTGATTTTCCAAAAATCAAATTAAAAAGATTTTTAATTTTAAACAAAATTAATTCAAATGATTAATTTTAAATAAAATTTCTTAAAATCAATTTTAAATAAAATTAATGTTAAATAATTAATCAAAAAATTAATTAATTAAAATAATTTGATATAAATATTAAATTAATTAAAACACCAATCCCGAGCATGAATCCCTATTCACATGTATAATATTTATTTCAAATTTAAATATTTACAACTCTCCAATTTCATTTAATTCAACAATTAAACTATTTAATTATGTTAATTACATCGTATATGATTAACTATAATTCCCTAAGTCGAATTTGAACGTTTCAAATTCTCTCAGTAGGGGGCCTAATAGATCTACAAATCATGATCTCCGACGATCCGAGATTAACCTGCTAAACTCTTTAACCTAACTAACCAACATTCGTTAACTACCGAGACACTTCAATCAAGTTCAGTAGCTACACTCTCCTCACTGTAGATATATTTTTGTCCACTTGATTTAACCATGATTAGTAAGTCGATCATTCACAGGTTATTCGTAATTATAGCTAGGTTAAAATTACTGTTTTATCCTTATAACTACATCTTGCTTCTTAAGTCTCATTGGTCGGCTAATGAACAATTGGTTTATGGTTCAACCAACAAATTGATTCCCTCTCAAGCCAATGAGAGGGTGGGGCCCCTTATTCAAGACCCGAAGTCAGCACTTAAGAGAAAAACCTATCTACTATCCTAGAATCGGGTAGGAGCAAATTCTATCTTGCAAGAATATGTCCCCAACTATCTACTGGTCTTACCCCTAAAATGGAAGGCTTATTGAGTCCACGATGTTGAGCCATTCTCACCCATGCAAATTAAAGGATAATCCTGAATAAAAAGAAGTTCATAGTTAGCTCAGGATTAAGATCGAGTTACCTATGTCATTGAATTAAAATAGTCAGTCTTATCAGTAAACGGTGTTATAAAGTAAAAGTGACTATTTTGTGGTCCAGTCTTATGCAAACTCATTGCATAGGACGTCCTCACTCCCATATCTCCACATGAATGATTCAGAATCACATCATTTATACCAAATACAAAGTGGGTCGCATCCATAGTGTCCCCAAGTTAAGATACCTAGCCTTATCCCTATACTATAGACCGTTTTGACTATATACTCGAACTTGATCCATTTTTATGTCTCCACGTATAGTTCAAGCATTCATATCATAGCCAGGGATTCATTTAATTTATTGAATTTAGGGTTAAAAATGTGCAATTCACATATTCAATATCATTTTTACTAAATAATCTCAATAACAACTTTATTGTCAAATAGAATATGTTTAATTTTTGCAAACCACAAGTTTTAGGATATACAACCCAACAAACTCCCACTTGGACTAAAAATCCAATGGGGTTACATATATACAATGATGAATATGAGAGAAAAACATAAATACAATAAACTAGGGCATCACATACCCACAACTTCTTCTACATGCCCTAGATTTATACAACCTGTAGTCCTAGACTTACTAGGTCCTCAAACACTTCAGCCATGAGGGTCTTAGTAAACTGGTCAGCAATGTTGTCTTTTAAGGCTATCTGCATGATGATCGCATCTCCTCGATGTATGATCTCCCTGATGATATGGTATTTACATGTATTTTTCGCACTTATGGCTTCTAGGTTCTTTAGAATTAGCAACTGCTCCACTATTATCACAATAGAGAGTGATAGACATATGCATATTTGGAACTACTTTCAAATCAGTTAAGAACTTTCTAAGCAATACTACTTCCTTTGCCACTTTGCATGCAACCACCTACTCCGCTTCCATGGTGGAGTTAGCAATACCGCTTTGATTTATACTTCTCCAAACTATAGCTCCATAATCAGTGTATCTTGTAAGGATCAGATTTTTATTGTCATACACAAGCATATAGTTCTTCGTTCTCCTAAGATACTTGAGGATAGTTTTAACGGCAGTTCAATGATCATATCCAGGATTTGACTGAAACCTCTGACGATTCCTACTGCATAGCATATATTAGGTTGTATACACAACGTAGCATATATCAGACTACCAACTACTGATACATAGGGAATATGTTTCATGTTCTCAACTTCTTAAAGTGTCTTAGGACACCGTTCTTAAAAAATTGTCCCATGACAATTTTTATTAGACAGCCATCTAGGATGCACAAAGATAGGTGTAGCTAAGGCAACACCTAAGTATTTTTCTTTATAAAATAGTAGTATTAGGTGCAACCTACGTTGCAGATAATCCCATGTTTTCCCTTCTTTTACCCAACAAAAATCAAATAAGTTATTCTAAAAATTGTCAAATGGCAATATTTTATTCTTTTGTTAGAGATTTGATAAATAATAAAAATTTAAAAAATTTTGATTCATATTTTTTGTAATTGAATGCAAAATCATGTTGAATATATATTGTCATTGATAGTGTGTAAGTGCAACTAAAAAACCTTGTCATATCATACGAGTGGAGGAATGACAAATGAACTACAACTCTTAACATAAATATTAAAAATAATAATAATAAATAACTGTGAACTTTATTAATATTAGTTTAAGTTGTTCCTAATCTCATGCTTCACTTTCCTTTACCCAACAAAAATTAAATTAGCACATGAAAATTTTTATTAGACAACCACCTGCCTGCATTTTTAGCCAAAGCAGCACCTAAATATTTCTCTTCAGGAAAGAGCAATTATTACGTGCAGCCTAAATTGAAGCTAATCCCATACTTACCCTTACTTTATACACAAAAAAATTAAAAATCATCTTAAATAAACATGGCAATTTTTATTAGATCATTGTGTTTATATCAGATTTTCATAACTAATAAAAATTTTAAAAATAGTGATTCAAGGAAATAGATCATTTTATAATTGAATGCAAAATCATGTTGAGTGTATGTTGTCATTGATAGCGAAAGCCAACCCAAAATTTTTACAGGTAAGTTTATACTTTTAACTATCTTACCATCAATTAATTCATATCCTAAATTCGACAGAATTGGAGGCACATCAGTTGCCTTCGAGTACATGGTATGCACATATCTTAAGACAAATATAAAAAGTCAATTTCAAAATTTAGTAGTAAATTAGTTTATGTTGTAGCTAATCTCATATTCCCCATGAAGATTTAAAAAATTGGTATTTGCAATATTTTATAATTATTCGCAAAGTCATGTTAGGTGTATAGTGTCTTTGATAGTGTGAAAGTAAACTCAAATTTTTTGTACAGGTAGAATTTGAGACAAAAAGTTATCAAATACACGATGGAATTTGGAATTCTATACTAGAGCAATATCAAAGAAGATGATTAATGATAAATGAGACACAAATCTTAACATAAATATGAAAAATTAACTTCCAAATTTAATAATAAATTAGGCTAATTGCAACTAATTTCATATTCCTTTCTTTCTCATTTCATTCCAACTGTGGATTTTTTAGGAATTTTAATAAAACTTTTGCCTCCCCATTCCATAAGAATTTTTCAAAATAATGAAGTTGGGTTCATAACCAACGAAAATTGATAATTTAAAAATTGGATATTTTGAATTAATCTTTACCTTAGTATATTCTCATTTCTCCATGAATTGATGGAGATGCAATGTGGTTCTTTATTAAGAGCTCTAATAATGCTTGTTTAATGATTTTCTCTAATTACTCTATAGTCCAATAAATTGAGGGTCAAAGTTGAAGCTAAGTATCTCTTTATAATGCTGTCAAGATATCAACTAAGTATTTTTATTTAGAAAAGATTAATTATTAGGTGTAGTCTAAACTAAAGCTACTCTCATACTAATCATTCCTTTACACATAAAAAAAAATTAAAATATCATTTTAAAAAATTACCACTTAGATCGTTGTCATTGTGTTTGGGTCAAAGCTTTCATAAATAATGAAAATTTAAAAAGTTGTGATTCACAATTTTTTATAATTGAATGTAAAGCCATATTGGGTGTATACTCCTATCGGTAGGATGAAAGCACATGTTGATTTAAAATGAAGTTGTTGGGTGTATATCTTAAAACCTCATAGTTTTATGTTAGTTGAATAAATTGTTTGATTGATTTTATATTACTTATGCAATAATCCATTAACCTAAGATCCAAGGTTATATGATCTACCTTTAATCAATTAATCTCGTATCATTGGAGCTTCAATCTATAGGTCATAAGGTCCCTTCATGAGCTCATTGAGGACTGATGGGAATCAAATTAATTTTGGTGTGTTTTGAAATGTTTAAATTAATTAGAGGGAATTGGTTGTATAAGATACAGTTAAATAATGTAAATTGACACATTATATATTATAATGTATGTTAATACATTTTTATGATAGAAATAAATATTTGAATATGATTCAAACATTAATTATATGAATATGATTCCTATAGAAACTATATGTTAAAATTAATATGACTATGATTCATATTAAATTTATATATTTTATTGAGAGGTGTTATAATTTGAATATTATTCAATTATTATTTATATGAATATGATTCATATAAAATCTATAGTTTAAAATTAATATGAATTTTATTCATATTAATACCCTAGGTTATTTGAGTTAATAATAAACTATAGTTTATATTATATGTGATATAATATTGATTATAGGTTATATGTTATATGGGATATAACATATAGTTTAAATATATATTAAATGGTTAATAATATAGTATATTATATATTAAATTCAAATTTTTTAATTTAAATTTATTAAAAATAAAGATGAGGGAGTTATAACTCCCTCACCATTTAATCTCTCCCTTTCTCATGCAAAAGTTGGAAGAGAGAGAAAGTTCTCTCTCTATGTCTCCTCTGGTTCTCCTTTTCTCTCTAAATTTTACATAGAAGAAAAAACTCTCAATGCTCTTTCCCTCACACTAAGATTGAGTGCAAGCTCACACCTCTGCATTGTTCTCGTCCTTGAGAATAATGGAGAAGACCCGGGGTGGTGTCTGTTCCTATTCGTTGAGTTTGTAGATGCCGAGTTCGTGAGATTGGGAGAAAACGACTTGATTTGATGAGGAGCGTGAAGAATTGGTCTTCAAAGGTGAGTGATTTCTTAATCTCTTCCTCTCTATTTTAACCGAGAAAAAAACATGCTTAGGTTTATGTTTTTCCATGGTTTCTGTCACTCTTAATTATATTGTAAAACAAAATTTAGAGATTGATGTGTCCAACTATGGGGAATTCCAATCCTTTCAAATTAACACAACCATAACCAAATACAAATCAAACAGAGAAAATAACAAGCAGTAGAAGAGAAGAGAGAACGCAGAGAAATTATTATGGTTTAATCTCGATGTGAGATTTACATCCACTCTTCAATGTTGGAAACTTCATTACTGAATTTTCAAGCAAAAATTACCGAGAATGAATACCTAAGAAATCCACTCAAGTACTGACTCCATATATTATACTTCATCCTCTATTTGAGGTGAATCATTTAGAGACAGATTGAAATGGTTGCCAATTAGAGTAGAAATAGATTTTGACTCGTGCATTCTAAACTTTTTAAAAAAATTTAAACAATAAGAATATTGGCTTAATTTAATCAAACGAAGTTTTCTATCTCTAGATATTTCAATCCTTAGTATCTTTTTTTATAGAACCTAGATCTTTCATCTCAACAACTCCATTCGGTTCTATTAATCTCATTCTTTTTAGGACTCGCAATCAACGTATCATCAACAAATCATTTATAAAAAATTGTCACATGACAATTTATATTAGACAATTACGTAGGCCACACAAAGATTGATGCCAACACCTAGTATTTCTCTTTAGAAAAGAGTAATGATTAAGTACAGGCTGTGCAGCCTATGTTGCAGCTAATCTCATACTCCATTTTATTCCATTTTATTTACACATAAGAAAAATCTTTAAAAATCATTTTTAAAAAATAGCCACATGAAAATTTTTGGTTCACAAAGATAGATGCAGCTAAAAAAACATTTAGGTCGCACCTAATTCTATGTAAAAGAGCAATGATTAGGTCGCAACTAATTCTATGCTTCTCTTCTCTTTTCACAAATAATAATAATAATAATAATAATAATAATAATAATATAAATCTTTTTTAAATGATAATGGAAAGAGAATGTCTCACTATTTTCATCGTTTTCTTTTGCAACAAGAATATTATTATTTTTTCTTGTCTACCTTGTGTTATTGTGTAAGGTTGTGGACATTTCCCTTATCTATCTTTGTAGTACACTACAAGCTATTTTCCTTGGTTGTTTTTTATATAATGAATTACTCTCTTTACCTTTGTCTTTTTTAATAAAGCAAAAATTAAGTAAATTAATAAAATACAAATGATCATTTACTTGTAATTCTTCAAAATTTGTAAGTAAATCATTTTGTTAATATAATTACTTCTAAAAACAAGTATGATAAAGTATAAATTAATCAAAATAAGAAAGAGAGAAAGGAGATGTAACTTGGAAATTAAAGAAGAGATAAGATGAATTCTATGTCCAACAAAGGACGACAAAGTGCTGCTCCTCCTATAATTTTCTATGATGCTTGATGGATGTGTATTAACTCGAATTTTTCTTTACACACAAAATTGAAACGTCATAGCTCGTAGTATCAATCCGAATCAGCATTACACATAGAAATGTAATTTTTTTTAGTTATTGAATCGTAATTTTTATTTTGATGTATGTATTTATCTTTTCTCTCTCTTCGGTTTTAATAATCATTTTAAGAAATTTACCTCTAAATAAAAATTTTGTCTGATATTTATATACAATCACTCAATAAGGATGAATTATTAAAATGACGACAATGTTTGCACTCAATTTAATATCAAATTTCAATTTGTTTGAGTTATTATCAAACTTCATTGCTTGTGATTGTTTGATAACCTTGAAAAGAAGTTGAAAAGCTTTGTTATTCATGGTAGGAACCAGTAAAATTAAAATATTAAAATGAGTATTTTTTTTTCAACAATATGTCATAAGACTCATAACAACTTGATAAAAGGGCAAGTTCTTAATTAAGTGTGGAGGCTTTTCACTATTAAAGAAAAAAAAAGGAAAAAAAAAAAAAGAAAAGAAACAAAAAAAACTTGTATATTTGTTATGTTTTTATTAGTATTCTGAATGACCAAATCATTCTATTAGTATTAGTGTCTACGTGGAATACTTATTTTGTTTAAGCCACTTTTTTTTTTAAAAAAAAAAATTGCTGTAAGATACGTGCAATGTGTCACAATCGCACTTTCGGAAACTTCATTTAGCAATTGTATGGTACTTGTTCTCGCTTACGAACAAGTCAGCCAATTCAAATACAAACAACCAATGGCACACCGGGTGCCTCTCGCAATCTCCACCCCCGTTCTGGGAGAAAACAGTTTTATAAAACGGGTTTGGAGAAAAGGTTTTCGCAAACTGTTTGATTGTAAGAATAGAGAAGAGAAAGATTATAGTAGGCTAGAAAGCAATAAGCAACAACAACAGCTTTATAACATACTACTCCGGGTATGGAGAAGTGATGGTTAGTCTTATCCCCATATAGTGCATTCTGAACAAAAATACATCCGCTACCCTTGCATATGGAAATAGGCGAGCGGTCACTCACTAAGAAAAGTACATATAAACCTAACTACCTAGCAAAAGAAAATACATGGGATGAAAGCATAGTAAAAAGAGGTGGAGGCGGTCATGCGGCCATGGGCAACACGCCTTGGACAAGCATGATCGTAACATTCTCCCCCACTCAATTAGTTGACGTCCCCGTCAACCGACTCTGCTCGAACTCAGCATACTGTTGAACAGTTGCCTGTGAGGCCTTCCATGCGCTCTCAACGAACTTTTCTATCTTAGAGGTTTCTCTACTTCTTTATGAACTCTTCCCAGCCTGGTCCTGGTTCTTCCGCTTTGTCGCTTCTTCCCCAAGTCTCTCGTTGGCTTCTTCTCCTGCCATTCTCTTTGCTGTGGCTTGCAGAGGGGTCACCACTCTACATCTCTCCTCGACATAGTTGGGATGATAGGGTTTCAGTCTACTTACGTGGATGACAGGATGAATCTCTATCCACGATGGCAACTGCACCCGATAAGAGGTTTTCTCAACCCTTTCGATGACTTCCACTGGTCCCTTAAAGTTGCTCATGAGGCGATATTCTCTTTGCCCACGACTTCAAACTGTCCCAGGCACAAATTCACCCGAACCCAATCTCCTGGTAGGAACTCTCGGTGTCTAGGATTCCTCCTTCTCCTTCTTCTCTTCTTTGGAGCCAGGGACTTGTGTAAACTGTCCGGCTCAACAACATGACATTGCTCCAAGACACGCAGAATGTTTTGGGGGGCCTTCTCTTCCGCGGTTTTGACTGACTCGTGGGTAACGTCTTTCTCCAACTAGAGGGTCAAGGTCATCCTTATCCCCTTCGACCTTCTGATCTCAGCATTCACAATGGTGGGCGTAGACCCGGTGATCATTAAACACTTGGTGAGAGGTATCGGTATTACCTTGTGCTCAAGCAAGAACTCCATTCCCAACAACACATGAAATTCATCCATCTTAACGATCACGAAATCAGCAGGGCCACTCCAGTCCCCTAACTTTACGACTGTCCTCTTTGCCATTCTTGTAATTGGCAAGGCCTCAGAGTTCACTGCTTTCATTTTACCTGCGGCTCCCTCCCACTGGAGATTAAGTCGTCTGGCTTCTGTTTCGAACATAAAATTATAGGTGGCCCCCGAATCGACCATGGTACTTTTGGCTGGTTTATGGTTGACCCAAGCATCAACATACATCAGTCCGCCTCCATGGGATCCCTTTTCTTCCCCTACATCCTTTTGGAGGGTAGCTAAATATCTCAGGACCCCAACCCGTGGGGTTCTATCTTCCTCTGCTTGCACATTCTCTTCTTCTGCCTGAACAACTTTCCCTTTCCAATCCAAAGCTAATGAGGCGTGGAAAGCATTAAAGGCGGCTCCTTCCGGAAATTCACTCACCTTGTGCAGACCCTTGCATATATAACAGGATAAGGGCCGATAAAAATTCTTCTGATTCTGCTCTTACCACGTATTTTCACTCGTTTGTTGAGGGGGTCTACTATCCCCATTGTTGTCTTTCTCTCCCCCACTGTTTCTCGATGGGCTCGGACCGTTGCTCTTTCTCCTTCTATTAGGGGATCTCGAGTGTTGCCTCATCTCCTGAGATTCATCGATCAAGTCAAATAACCGTTTGGCCACTGCGTATGCGGCTAGGAGATCTTGTATTCTCTGCTCATACAGTTTTGTTTTCGCCCACGCTTTGTCTTTTTCGGACATGTCTCTTATGTCCAACATCAATCTGAAATTTTTTTTCACGTAGTTCCTAATAGTATCAGTATGTTTCAATTCCCGTAGCTTGCGTCTTGCCAAAATCTCAACATTCTAGGGGAAGAACTGAGAACGCAACTCTTGTTTCAGTCTCTCCCACGTGTCGATGGTACACTGTCCCTCTTGGACATCCATGAAACAGGATCTCCACCATAACTTGGCATCCTCTGCTAGGTGCATCGTCGCTAGGCTGATCTTCGATTCTTCAGTCGCTGTGTTCGTAGCTCTGAAGTACTGTTCCATGTCAAAGATAAAATTTTCTAGCGCCTTTGCATCATAAGCCCCACAGAAGGGCTTAGGCTCGGGTACTTTTACCCTATTGAATTGGGCTGCACCCTCGACTGAGGCTTGATTTCTCACCGCTCTCATGGTGAGGTTAATTTTTGCACCAATGTCTACAATTCTGCCCGGATGACATCGATTGTGGCTCGAAAGTCCTCGGACATTTCGGTCACCATCTGAATGATCGCTCTCTGTGAGCTGTCTAGTTCTTTAACACGCTCTTCTATCAATAGATCCCGACGAACACCCCCATGCTCGAGAGGGCCTATCCATCGTAGTTTTCTCTAGGTCTCAACCCTTGTCAACAATTCTCTGACGGGGCATCCCGTCTAAGCGGCCAGCCACCGCATCAATTTCATCAGCCTTGTCGGCCATTTCCTGTAACCGATTCTCTAGAAACCGAACCTGATCAGGGACTTCTATTAAATAGAGCATTTGCTCTTCAATCTCGTCCAATCGGTCAACATGGGACTTGCCCAATTGCTTCGTAGCAGACATGATCGCAGCTTCTCAACTCTATGACCCGACGTGGCTCTGATACCAACTGTCACAATCGCACTTTCGGAAGCTTCACTTAACGATTGTGCGACACTTGTTCCCGCTCACGAACAAGTCAGCCAATTCAAATATGAACAGCCAATGGCACACTGGGTGCCTCTCGCAACCTCCCCGTTCTTGGAGAAAACGGTTTTATAAAACGGGTTTGGAGAAAAGGTTTTCGCAAATAGATTGATTGTAAGAATAAAGGAGAGAAAGATTGTAGTAGGCTAGAAAGCAATAAGCAACAGCAACAGCTTTATAACATACTACTCCGCGTATGGGGAAGTGATGGTTAATCTTATCCCCATATAGTGTATTCTGAACAAAAATACATTCGCTACCATTGCATATGGAAATGGGTGAGCGGTCACTCACTAAGAAAAGTACATATAAACCTAACTACCTAGCAAAAGAAAATACATAGGATGAAAGCATAGTAAAAAGAGGTAGAAGCGGTCATGTGGCCATTGGCAACATGGTCTGGATAAGCATGACCGTGACTCAATGCACGTGACTTGAAATGTCTATGATTTAGTTTTTATGACAATTTAAATTTTGATTGAATTTAACTGATAAATTTTTATTATGAACTTGAGTAATTAATGAATGTTTCTTTTTTTTTAAGTTAATTTATAATGTAAATGAGAGGTGTTGGATATGGTAAAAAAAAACTATGAGACATAATTTTTAACATAGAAATAAGATTTTTGAATAAGTATACTTATAATTAAGTCTAAATTTTAGAATATTAGTAAAAAGTAGAAAACAAAACAAGAAATGTAGAGCTAGAAGGAGATATTTATAGGCTTATTTTTCAAAAACTAAAAACTAACACTACAAGAAATTTGACCTACCATGACATAATTGTATAATAAATTTGAGAGGGGGGAAAGGAAAAAGTGTCACAAATGTGAAAATTCGCGTTTTTGACAGGAAAAGCGGAAGTTTTCAGATTTCTTATAATTCGTGATAATTTTAAAATGTCATCAATTGATGACATTTATTAATTGTTATTAGATATAATTAATAATTAATTTTTAATAAAAATATATTAAAACCCTAACTTAACATTATTTTCAAGAATTCGAAGTAGACTTTTCCTCTATCCCCTTCGACCAGTTGAACAGCGAAGCCAAACAGTCAGCTCCCGCGTTTCTTCATTTCCCTATTTTCATATCCATATCGGGCGTTTCCCCTACCCTCGTCACACATTCTCGGCGTTTCTTCATTTCCCTATTTCCATATCGAACGCTTTCTGGCGAGTCGAATTAGTCAGCCCCACGAACACTTTTCGACGTTTCTTTATTTCGCTCATCGTTCTCCATCGATACTCGTTGGTTGTCCTCCGTCGTTACTCACCGTCGTTCACCACCAAATTTTCAACGGTCATAGTCAAATAATCTACGCCCACACCAGAGTTGCTATTCGGAGCCAAACAGTTGTGGTGAAGTAATTATTTTCATTTTATTTTAAACCTTTGTTTTTAGATTTTACTTCTTTCTGTTTGACTTAATTAGATTTGTGTTTATTGGGTTTTACGTCCTAAAAACTCATAATTTGTAAAATAATAAACATTTTTTATAATCAATATACTTGTTATTGATCTCATAAATTGTATGAAAGTCTAAATCCAATAAATTAAGACCCATGACTATAGTATGAGTACTTTAACTTTATGTGGAGACATAAGAGTGGATCAAGTTCGAGTAAATAGTCAAAATGATCTCTGGTACATGAATAAGATTGGGTACCTTATTCTTGTAACACCATTGGATGCAGCCTACTCTGTAGTTGTTACAAAGAGTTGTAAAGTACTACAAACATTGTGATCCTAATTCATACATGTTATGACATGAGGAGTGGGGGCATCCTATGCAATGAGTTTGCATAAGATCAGGACCAAGAAATAAGTCACTCTTGCTTTATAATGTTGTTTACTATTTAAGACTGACTATTTCACCTAGATGACCTAGGTAACTTGATCTTAATCCTGAGCTAACTATGAACTTCTGTTTATTCGGGATTGCCCTTAGATTTGCATAGCTGAGAGTTGGCTCAACAGCGCCGACTAAATAAGACTCCCATTTCAGGGGTAAGACTACATAGATAGCTGGGGACATAGGATGAAAGATGGAGTTCACGCCTACCTGATTTAGGGATAAAAGAAATGTTATTCTTTCAAGTACTAAATCCAGGTCTTAAACAAGGGGTCTCACCTCTCACTAGATTGAGAGAGTTTGGTTTTGTGATTGGATCACAAACCAGTTGCTCATTAGAGAATCAGTATGGACTTGAGGAATAAGACGTAATCTCAGGGGTAAAACAGATATTTGACCCAACTGTTATTACGAACAACCTGTGAAGGGTCGACTTGCTAATTATGGTTAAATCATGTGGACATAATATATCTACAATGAGGGGTGTGTAACTATAGACTTTAGTGGGGTGACTCATTATTTAATGAATGGGGATTAATTTGGTCTAATGAGTTTAGCCAATTAATTTCGGATCGTTGGAGCCCATGATCTGTAGGTCCGTGAGGTCCCCCTACTAGCTCATAACGGACTAGCTCTAGAATAGCGTGATAAGTTAATTTAAAACATTCAAATTAGAATTAAGGGAATTAGTAATTATATGAGATATAATTACATGTTTAATTTTAGAATTAAACGGAATAGGAGAATTTATATATTTAAATATGATTTAAATATATAAAGATGGATATGTGTTAACATTAATTTCATATTTGATATTAAATTAATTAAGTTTTATTTAGTAATTTATTTATGAAATTAATTAAATTTTTCATTTTAAAATCAAAATAGATTTAATAAAATTAAATTTTGATAAAATTGAAAAAGAAAAAAAAAACAAATAAAATGGAAAAAGAAGTTTTTCCATTATCCATCACTAAGTAGCTCACTCAAATGGCATTATATTTTGTCTTGTCTTCTCTAAGCATGAGCTGCAACTCATGCAACTCTTTTTTTTGCATGTTGATCTGCAATATAATGAAAAGATTGGAGTGAAAATCGGGCATGCAATCTATAGAGATTTTGAACTAGTTTGAAGAAAGAGTTCTTCAGCTATTTTTCTGCAGTGAGTTTTTCTCCTTTTACCCTTGATTCGAGCTTGTTTTGAGTTCCACAACTCAATCTGGAGCACTAAGAGAATAGTAGGGAAGATCTTGAGGTGGTCTACAACAAGATTTTGAGAAGATAGTAGTTGGTGAAGGAGCTTTGAATAAGTTCTACAAGAGGTATGTCTTGAAACTCACTTTTTTCTACAAAAGCATGCTTTATATTTTGCCAAAATTAGTGAACTTGAGTGCTTAGATAATTCTTGTGCTTCCGTTGCTGTTGATACAATCCTATAATTGGTATCAGAGCATCAAATAAGCATTCAATTTGGATTAATTTTGGTTTGGTGGGTGTTTTACATGAGAAATATGAAACTGGTGCATTGATATGGTTTTCTGAGTTTTGGTTGTTTAATTCTCTTTAATATCTCATTTAAATTTGTAATTGGCTCTTGCTTGATGAGCTTTAATGTGTTCTCAAGAGTCTGTAATTTATTTGGAGTCATTAGAGTTGAAATTAAGTTGTAAATCGAAGAAACAAGCGAAGAGGTCGAGCTGTTGTTCCAATTTTTCAGCTTCTGCTCAGAATCGTTGTTGAGGTTCCAGTTGCTAAACGATCGTCTAGCTCCAGACGCTATACGATGTGAAGAAAAGCTAGACGATCGTATAGCAATGGGCGCTGATCGTTGTGATTGTTGGTTTTTTGGCCCTTAATCTCAAATTAATTAATTTTAATTAATTAATTAATCAATGTTTTGATGATAACAAACTCAATTTTTAATTACTGAAAATCTTAGTGTTTTAATATATCCATAGCGTAGAGCTCGGAACAACGATTCCAACACCTCTTTAATCACTCAAATCAGAGCTAAAACGAAGACGATATGACCGAAACAAGTCTATAGAAAATACCGTGGTAGATGATGTGGCATAACCAGACCATTTGCATGTAGACATGTGGCAGCATATTGGTTGAATAATGGATCATTAAGAGATTAACATATGATGGACTTTTTATTTTTGGATTAACTTTAAAAAGAATGAATTTAAAAAGAAAATGAATTTAATATTATTTTATGTTTGTATCTAACGGCTAGTTTTTGACACATTGTATGTTTTTTTTTTTTTTTTTTAGATTAATTTTAAAAAGAAAATGAATTTCAAAAGAAAAGGAATTTAATATTATATTTTTTTTGTATCTAACGACTAGTTTAGTTTAAAATCTCCACCATTGATTTTTCTTTTCCAAAATCTAATGGTCCAAATTAATTGTGGTTTTTAAGAAAAAAAATTTCATCTTTATATAAACCATCTTCTTCTCCAAATTTTAAACTAACAAATTACATTTCATAATCATCCAAAAACTCAAAAGTTCCATTGTTGCTCTCTCTAAGTTCCCAATTTTTTTTTTCTTTTCATCTTATTCTTGAGAGAATGTTATTGTACTGTGAGGATAAACTTGTTGTGTGCTTAAATTTATAAATCCACACTAGTGAGAGTTGTATTGTGTTCTTCAAAAATTCTAACATTTGTAACGGTTTGATCCTAAATCGTGGAAAGGATCGGGTTTGCTTTTGAATCCGTAAAAGGAGCGGTGGTGTAACGGTTGGGCTCTAATCCGTGGAAAGAGTCGGAAAGATTTTATTCAAATTCCCAAGAGGCGCTTGGGGAGTGGAGTAGGTCGAGTTTGACCGAACCACTATAATTGCTGTCTCTTATACACATCTAGATGTGTATAAGAGACAGGGATAGCATTAAGCGATCGTTTAGCTTTGGCGTGGGAACTAAATGATACATTGAATTTACTATGTGATGGGACTATGCGAACGTTTAGCAACGATGTGCACTAAGCGATGCGATGAAGTGCTACGCGATAGCGTTGAGCAATCGTTTAGATGCGGAGCTAAGCGATCGTGTAGACGAAGTGCTAAGCGATGCGTTGAAGTTTCTATGCGATGGAATTAAACAATCGCTTACCTACGATGCTGAACGATGCGATGATGTTCTACTAAGCGATCGTTTAGCTATGGCGGATACTAAACAATGACATGAAGCGCTAGACGATGGTGTTAAGCGATCGTTTGGTTCTATGCGATATAACTAAGCGATAGTTATATGATAGCTATACAATAGCTAAGTGATAGCTATGCGATGGAGTTTGAGCAATTGTGTAGTTTTATACGATAGAGCTAAGCGATCGTTTAGCTTCGGAAGACACTAAGCGATTGTGTAGCTTTATGTGATAAAGCTAAATGATCGTTTAGTTGAGGCAAACGCTAAGCAATTGTGTATTACTTCCACAACACAAGGCGATGGAGCAAGACGATAATCTTCAGCGCTATACGATTGGCCTTTGCAAGATTTTGAGTTGGACCGAGAGTAGTCGGTTCGGCCGGTTTTCTCAAGGTCCAATTCGGTTCAGCCTTAAAAATGTTTTGGCTGGTCTGGTTCAGACTTTGATGGTCCGATTCAAACTCATCTAGTTCGGTTCAAGCTACTTAGGTTCGGTTTGGAGCGGTTCGAGCGGTTCAAAGGCAGTTTTGAAGCTAATTTGTAATAGTTAGATTTCTGTTTGCTTGTTTTTGCTAAAACTAAAACCATATTATAGTGTGTTTAATTATTTATGCATTTGATGTATGTTATAATTAAATAAATCTTGTACGTGCATATAGTATGCCATTTAGATTTAAAATCCCACCATAGGAAGTATGTTACATGTATTGAAAGTATGTTATAATTGTTATAATATATAGTATGCATGTTAGGGTTTCTTGTATTTAATATAAATGTTATATTAAATCTGAATGCCTCATGTATGTTATGGATGAATAGCATGTCTAAAGTTCTATAAGTTGTTATAAAATTGGGTTAGACATTTAAAATCCATAAACAACAGTTGCATGCTCACATAGGTTGATCATCTGTTTTAATTGTTAAAACTTATAAAACCTAGGTTACAAACTCAACCAGTATATAATCTTGTCTAAGGTGGGGGTTTTTAAGTTGACGGTTTATGGAACACCTCCTACCTGGGGATTATGGCTGAATTATTGAGAATTTGTAAACGATTCTCATGTCTCTAAGAGTTCACAATCTAGATTTAAACGATACTTCGTGTCACCCTGGAAGTGACCTCCATTCGGAAAGTATTTTTTAACTTAAATCTAGATTTTGGTGAATAAGAGGAAGTTGTTCAAACATAAGTCTATTATACGATATATAGATTTCAACTGCCATGTCTCCACATAATTTACACCGTGAGATTCATATGACGCTTCGTGTCACCCTGGAAGTTGTCTTCTATTTAGGAGGCAAGTTCATACCGTTCTATAGAATCTGAAAAATGGTTGGTCACACTTACAAGAATTACTAAATTGTTAGTAAATATTTTGACCGAAAACAATAGCTTAACAACTATAGGAATAAGAGTTATTCTAGAGATATTGTTTGGTCATAATTGTTTGTTTTAGTGAAGGAATATCTAACTGCCCCTCGATAGCACATATTCTGACTCACTAAAATATCATTGCAAATAAATAATGATTATGGGTACATTATTACTTTTTGCTAAAATTTAATTTTGGATTTAGTTACAATTTGCTAATTAGAATTTGTTTGAATTTTATCAGCATGTCTAAGGTTGTTACAATTTGCTAATTAATTATTTATGCATTTGATGTATGTATAATTAAATAAATCTTATATGTGCATATAGTATGCCATTTAGATTTAAAATCCCACCATAGAAAGTATGTTACATGCATTGAAAGTATGTTATAATTGTTATAATATATGGTATGCATGTTAGGGTTTCTTGTATTTAATATAAATGTTATATTAAATCTGAATGCCTCATGTATGTTATAGATGAATAGCATGTCTAAAGTTCTATAAGTTGTTATAAAATTGGGTTAGACATTTAAAATCTATAAACAACAGTTGCATGCTCACATAGGTTGATCACCTGTTTTAATTGTTAAAACTTATAAAACCTAGGTTACAAACTCAACCGGTATATAATCCTGTCTAAGGTTGGGGGTTTTTAAGTTGACGGTTTACAGAACACCTCCTACCTGGGGATTATGGCCGAATTATTGAGCGTTGGTAAACGATTTTATGAGCATACGTGAGTGATGTAAGGTAATAAAATGGTTTATCACGTACACATCGTAGGTTAAAATCCAATTATAAGAGTTATACTTGGATAAACCACATAGACTTAGGGTTGTTTTATTAACCGAAAAGAACCTAAGTATAAATCTACCCAAAATAGAACACTTCAGTGGTAGTTTAATAACTTCTATATGATAGAGTTAATAGAAAACTTCAGTGGGAGATTAATAACATATACGATACGTTATTTTTAGCTCTCACGTCTCTAAGAGATCACAATCCAAATTTAAACGGTACTTCGTGTCACCCTGGAAGTG
This sequence comes from Benincasa hispida, assembly GCF_009727055.1. Classification (NCBI taxonomy): domain Eukaryota; kingdom Viridiplantae; phylum Streptophyta; class Magnoliopsida; order Cucurbitales; family Cucurbitaceae; genus Benincasa; species Benincasa hispida. The sequence goes on along the minus strand of NC_052353.1, from coordinate 50,884,907 downwards.
ACCTCCATTCGGAAAGTATTTTTTTAACTTAAATCTAGATTTTGGTGAATAAGAGGAAGTTGTTTAAACATAAGCCTATTATACGATATATAGATTTCAACTGCCACATCTCCACATAATTTATGCGTGAGATTCATATGATGCTTCGTGTCACCCTGGAAGTTGCCTCTATTCGGAAAGTGTTTTGTATGATTCAATATCAAGGTAAACGGAGGAAGTAGTTCATAGTAAGTGGGTGAAAGATATATGTCAATATATCCTACGGTCTCCTCCATTAGTCTGAACCATGAGATTCCTATGTTGCACCGGTTGGTTTCCTTTAGGCGGCCCTTTGCTAGTCGTTTAGCGACGACCATCCCCTCGGAGGGTTGTAACATAGGATTCGGAACAATACAGGCTTCAGTAAAAAGAATAGGATCTTATAGTTTCGTCTTGGATGTTGTCTTTTATTTAGGAGGCAAGTTCATATCGTTCTATAGGATCTAAAAATGGCCGATCACACTTACAAGAATTACTAAGTTGTTAGTAAAGATTTTGACCGAAAACAATAGCTTAATGACTATAGGAATAAGAGTTATTCTAGAGATAGTGTTTGGTCAAAATTGTTTGTTTTAGTGAAGGAATATTTGACTGCCCCTCGATAGAACATATTCTGACTCACTAAAATATCGTTGCAAATAAATAATGATTATGGGCACATTATTACTTTTTGCTAAAATTTTATTTTGGATTTAGTTACAATTTGCTAATTAGAATTTGTTTGAATTTTATCAGCATGTCGAATTCTAGAATACTCACTTCCGATGTTATTGTTACTTAGAAATTGATCTTATGTCACACAACGCATGGATGCATATGATGCAAGGTTCAAATCCATGTGATACTACTTCTAGATATGCGTTAATTAACAATGTTCTTGTAGTATGTTGTGCGTTGAAACCAAGTATAATTTCACCGTAAGTTTTTCGGTGTGATCTGAGGTCAAACACAAGAACTGTTTGAGGTTATTGCATTATACTTGTGATACATGCGACCAAGGGTTTTCAATTAATAAAAGTTATTGTGTACAAGAATATAAACATGCGATAAAGTAAAGTAAAGCGGTGAAGATGCGATAATAAAATAAATTGCGTTAAAGTAAATCTAAGCTAAGATGATACAAGATACAGATTTCATGATACAAGATACTAAGGTCAAGGCTGGCTGTGAAGATTATGCAAAGATCGTGTAATGCGGTGACAAGTCTTATGTACGAAGTAGAAACAGAAAATATAATTAATACAAACATCGCAAGTTCCTTAGTTGCGTTAAAGGCATAAATACGGTTCTGCTTTTCCCGTGACATACACCTTTCGGTGATTGGCCACGTTCCCACATCTCTGTGGTGAAACAGGGACAAACGTAATGAACGCAAGGTTGCTTCCATCTCTGGAAGTACTTCTTGCTTTAGTTAACGCATTCTTCTAACCTTCT